>NC_053493.1:323414830-323709830 GCF_905171775.1 Rana temporaria
GTTATCAATTCCGGAGAATTTGAAATGTAACTTTAAACAAGATTAAGTATTTGAAACCGAATAGGTTGTTACTAAATCTCCCAAAATGCTTCACACATTCCTATGTATAATTGTAATATACAGTATTCCTGCTGAAACGAAGGCAAGATCAACAGTCTGCCTTATTCACCAATCAGCCATAACATTGCCACCCACCATAACAGTAATTCCCTTTACTGCCAAAACAGCCCTGACCTGAAGCATGGACTCCAAAGTAATATCCACATATAGTTTCCCATCAAAATAATCCTCAAAGCATCACACTGCTCCACCACTGTGCCTTCTTCCCATACTGCATCCTGGTGCCATCTTTTCCTCAGGTAAGAGATGCATGCAGATCCAGCCATCCAAATGATGTAAAAGAAACCGTGATTTATCAGACAAGGCCACCTTCTTCCAATGCTATGTGGTCCATGTCTGATGCTCACGTGCCCATTGTAAAACACGGGTCAGCATGGGCACCCTGACTGGTCTGCAGCTACACAACCTCATATACAACAAACTGTGATGCACTGTGTATTCCGACACCTTTCAATTGGAGCCAGCATTACCTTTTTCATCAATTTGAGCTACAATAGTTTTTCTATTGGATCAAAAGTACACAGGTTGGGAAAAACAAAACCTCAATGTGTATACTATAGTCTCCACCACCTTCTGAGGCCCCGTACACACGTCCAAGGAACACATCGTTTTGCCCGTCGAGTTCCTTGTGAAGCCGCCGAGGATCTCGGTGAGCCGAAATTTTCCATTGAACAACGAGGAAATAGAGAACATGTTCTCTATTTCCTCGCCGAGGTCCTCGTCGGCTTCCTCGTCCGAAAGTGTACACACGGCCGGGTTTCTCGGCAGAATCCAGCTCCGACCGAGTTTCTGGCTGAATTCTGCCGAGAAACTCGGTCGTGTGTACGGGGCCTGACCCTTTATATGCCGTAATCTGGTCCATTTGTAAACTCGTAGGCTCCTCCATTCCCACTACTGATGACTTTTAGCTAAACATCCCCCATAAATTAGATGTGGATATCCTGTATCCATATCAAGAATGCCTAGGACACTTTCCCCATTTTTCACACTGTTTTTTCTTCTGATTACAAGATTGGAACTGATCATGTGATGAAAACAGACAGACCTCCCCCTCCTTTCCCTATTTAACACTCATGAAGTAATAAGCAACTGAAAATACATGTATCAGTTTCAACAAACTATACCAAGTAACTGGGAGTTTGCTAAAAATGCCTGCAATGGATTTCTTGCTTAACAAAAGTGGAGTTTTACATTATAAATAAAAACACATGAGAAACTGCAATACAGTAATTTACTTTCTGCTTTGGGTGTTCTCAAAAAAATGTGAGAAACTTTAATTTAATTTAATTTTTACTTTATTCTGAGCATGCTCGGGTTTCTAAGCATACATACGCACTCGTTGTAAACCAGCCCGACGAGAACCACGGTGAAAAAAATAAGACTCCCGACGAGAAAAAAAGAGAGCATGTTCTCTTTTTTTTCTCGTCGAGATCCACCACAGTTTTCTCGACGAAAAACATACACACGTCCGTTTTTCTCGGCAAAAAAGCTCTGCCAGCATTTTTCTTGATGGTTTTTGCTGAGGAAAACAGTTGTGTGTACGAGGCATTAGACAAAGCGATTTATCTACAACAAATGCCCCTAGAACCTCCCACACAGTGCTGTACTGCAAGTTAAAACATAGCGGAAATGACTTTTACTTTATACAGGATGCCATTGTTGGGTGACCAGAGCCAGGAAAACATGGGTTTGGTCTCTTTTTTTGAAAATCTACAACTCCACAGGGCAACAGACACATCAAGATTAGAGCTCACTAGACTGTTTGGTGCCTGAATGCAGCAAATAATTAGTGTCCAAGAGGTCAAACTTAAAAATGGATCTTACATTAAGTGGTATCATTAATTTATGTAAAATTATGACAGATTTGTTCGTTCACCCAATTAATCAGCTGTTGTCCATCCTTTTATTTTTTGGGCACCAACTCCCTATAATTCACCCTTGACTTGGCAATATATGAAAAATGCACAGTGATTTGTTTTAAGTGGTATTAAACTCAAAACAATTATTTGTTTTATATATTACAGCTTTCCCAGCATTAGATTTTCTTTTTTTCTCCCTTTGTTTTCACCTGATGATCTGGCCAGTAACACACCTCCTGTATTAAAGTGCACCCACTCTGGCAGGGGCAGCACATGGGCACCTTTGGACAGCAGCTTTGTCAGTCTGGGGGAGGGGAGTGTTATATGCACTAGCAGATTTAGATACACCAACAAACTGAAGCCAAACTCCTGCTCACACTGCAGTTACAGCAGTAGTAAAAAGTAAAAACAGTTAGGTTCAAGATGAAAAAAAAAAAACCCTCCTAGCTATTACTATTTTGTTCATATAAAATAAGCCGCCTTACTGCAATATCCTAGTAATAGTCTGTTATTCTATGCTTTCAGAATAACCCGGACTGGCTTGATATAGTTCTTTTTTTAGTTTTGTTTTTTTGTAGTTTTAGAGTTCTATACTAAGAGAAGGTCAAGACCTACCAGCTGTGACACTTTTGTAAAAATACATTTAGATTTATTTAGAGCTGAAGTGCATTACATTAGTCTTATGTACACCATATGAAAGCTTCGGGAAACCCTTTAAGTTTTTCTGGGTTCTTTTTTTAGCAAAGTCTTGGCACCCACTATAAAGATGTCAGAAATCGTCATAAAACACATATGGTTTTGCCATAAAAACATTTTCTTCAATAAAGAAGCCTTTTTTGAACCTTCTTTTCTTTAATATACTTCTACTCCAACAATCCTTCTTTGAGATATTGTATTTTTAGACCTAAATTATAGTGAAGATGCATACTGCTGCCAGACAAAAGCATTCAGAGAGCCACACAAACACACACCTTTACAGACATAAAAAGATCTTGTTTGTTCATGATAATATTTGTTCTCTAAACCATTTACCAGACTTGTTTCACAAGGTACCTCTTTATAACCAAGAATGTTTGTGTGTGTGTGTGTGTGTCTCCTGATGTGTGGAAGTTCTTCTCCAGTAACTCATTAAAGCATATCTAAAACCTCAACTATTTCATATATTGCAGTTTTACCGGTACTTAGATGTGGTGGTTGCACTAGTTTTATTTTATCAGGCCAAAAACATTTTCAGAAAATACGGTGAAATACCTATTGCTCTTGCCAGAAATGTACTGTCCTTATGACTTCCTGCATGAAAGCAGAAATATTCGTAACTTTCTTGTGTAAACTACTTTTCCCATTAGTCTACCATATAACGCCGATAAAAGCAGATACGTTTGAAGCCCAGCCTTTGTGACAACCATGGATACCCCCATAGAAACAGTGAGGAAATTAACGTAGCCACCCAGAGACAGGAAGTGTCTCATTTACTGGATTATCAAGCAAAAAAATAAAAGCCTGAAAATGTAAAGCCAATGCACCATATCCAAGGACCGGTAATCTGCAATGTTACATTTTTGTTTTTAGGTGTAAATGCACCATGTGTGTGTTTGTTGGTAATACTTCTTAATGTGAGGCTTTTATCCAAATCAGGAAGAAATAATAAGCAAGTCGATGCCCCATAGGGAGAAACGCAGCTTTGAATGGAGCGATAGGATCTGACGCCACCACGCCCCCAGCTGGCTGGCTTGAGCAGCGGCTGGTTTGTGTTAGCTTCATTTTTGAAACTTTGAAACTGCTGAAGCTTTGAGATATCAGTTTGTCCAGCAATTGGAATTAAAGGACTTTAAGTAACCTACTGCACTATGAAGCACTTTTTTCTCCTTTTCTAAATATGCTTCCACACCATGCTCTGAGAACGATCCCACTCATATAAGGAGATCGTTTGCCATCTCCAGTCTGTCAGTGGAGGAGAGGATTGGGAGAAAGGTCTGACCAGCTGATGGGATCTGTGCTGAGCTGATTTGATCTCTGTAATAGGGTTCCCACAGATCTGGTAAGCGGCCCTTTCTTATATCTGCTTTGTGAAAGTATTGTGATGAAGATGCCTATACACCCATCGTCTGTCAGAGGATTAAGATCACAGTGAAGCTTCCGCAGCTGATTTTAATGGACACTGCTTTAGTTTTCTGTTGATCATTTTTTTCACAGTTGATAAGGGGACACTTTTACACACATTGCACCTTTGTTTGGTAGTATTTGATTGCGCATCTAATTTCCATTTTCCACATATTATACTAGCCTAATATTCAGGTTGTTTTTTAGCTGCAGCACTTTCACTTATTTATTAAGATCTCTAATTTTGCATCCCTAGTGTGTATATTTATACCAATTAATTTGCACTTGTGCACTTTGTTACTGTGGGGGTAGCGTGGATTGTCCACGCTACACATAAAAACACACACACAGACACACACTACAATACTAAATAACTGTTTTTTAAACAAAAGACAAGTATTTAACATATAGATCAAAGCATCCATAATGCTTGCCTCCCCAGTTTTAGTTCAACAGAACACAATCTCACATCAGGATTATCATAAAAAAATAAAAAATGTAAGTACAATTTTACCTCACTGTTAACTTATACATGCATTATATAAAATTCTTTATCCAGGCACAAAAACAACAGTTGAAACATGATATAAACAAATATATATAGGTTGACATTAGTACTATTAGTATTAGTAAATCCAGTAACCACAGTAGCTACAAAAAAAAAAAAGTCCTTACTCGTGCAAATTGAAAAAATGTCTGCTGTACCTTTAAATTATGTTTTATAAAGGTAATACATGTTAATATATTTATTATTTCCTTTTTAAATGAATACATAATACCTAACAAATTCAAAATAAAAGAATAAGATGCGTGCTTTCTCTATAACCACTGTAAATTAAAATGAATATTTACCATTTAAATTTGTAAAATGTTAAACTGGAGATTCAACAAGCAAACGTAAACCTTACAGAAAAATTCCTCCTAGGTGTACATATATTGCTAAGAGCAACATTCTTAGCATCAATGTTGTCTATAATAGAAACAATTACATTTTGTAAAATAGTAATTTGGTCAGTTCAACAAGCAGGGGTAAAGCCACAAACCTCCCAGAAATACTCATGCTAGGTGTACATATATCACTAAGTGTAACATTCTTAATTATCAATGTTGTCCATATTAGCAACAATATTACATGAGATAATAAATATTTTCCCCAAATAAATATCCTGACAGCTTGCAAACAGCAGTGCCTTTCTAGACATGCATACATTTAAAAAGGGTACCTGTTCACAATTATAAGGAACATTTAGCTAAAATGATTGCCCTGCTGATGTTCAACATCTGTTCGTCAATACTATTCACCCTATAGCACTGGGAATTTCACATTTCCTGCTCAATCACCAAAAAATTTGATTAGCACTTTAACCATTCTCAAATGGTGAACTTTGGTTTTAAAAAGTTTTTTAAAGGATAGGCATTGGAAGGACTGTGATTAGCCATTTGGTACTAAAATACTAAAAACTGAATGGAAAATAAATATCTAAGATGAAGAGAAATTAAATAGATCTGAACCACAATTCTGATTTCAATACTTTATATTTATAAAAAAAACGGTGAATGTGACATTCACTGCAAGTCAAAATCACAGTAATATAAAAACTAAAAACACAAGCCAATGAATATTCACCAGTACTCAAGGTTTGTTAAATGTCACATGAATTATTTTATATACACTCTCTTAAAAGTTATTGAACAATAAAAAAGCACACAGATTGTTAATAGTTACATTAATCCATATAACAACTGGTATGAAGTAAAGCTTGATAAGATGTATAATATAAAAAGTGGATCATGTTCAAAAACAATAGATACAATAAGATATAAAATAGAAAATAATATAAACCAACTTAGACCATACGTTATATAAATTAATATGTATGTTTATATTTGTAAGCCAATGCCTATTGAATAAATATATAGATTTCCAGAAAGAAATGAGCATTGGTCCATTGTATTAAGACAAAAGACTATTTACAACTTTATATAAATTTTAACTTTTTATAAATATTTATCACACATTCACCTAAAAATTACTCAACTATAGGGTCTATTCATAACCCAGATTTTTTTCACACACGATTCACACATTGTTCTAAATGAATCAAATCAGAAAGTGTGGGTGGAAGCTTTGTTAATTGTGTGTAAAAGCATATAAGACACCTATGTAACAAAGTAAATGTTGATGGTGAATCTGCATGTGCATCAAAATAAAGCAGCAAATTAAGTGTATGGGTTTACTAAGACATTTCTAATGGTGTTGGCAGGGGAGCAATAGCCTAAAATGTTACCGTTACGTTAAAACCAAAGGACACTGTGATAGGGATAAATTATAGTTCAGTTAGTTAAGCATAACAATTATATTAAAATTAGGGGGGGGGACATAGAGGAGAATTAGGTATAGGTCTAATATCAAGAGATAATTTTAAGTGCTAGTGTAGGAGTAAAGGGTAGGTTAAGAATGAAACGCAACACCCACCCGTAGAAAGAAATCCATGTTTTTTATGGAGGTGGGGGGTGTATCTTAAGTGTTAAAGTTAGGTAAGGCCAAATGGATAGGTAATAGTTAGGGGACATGGGTACCAACACTGGAATTAACATTCTCGGCACAGTACAAAAAACATTTGGTTTTCAAGCACTGAGAAGTAATCAAATAAATGTGCACATTAGAGTTTCTTTTGCACATTATTCTAGATCTCTGTGTTGCAAAACATTATGAGCAATGCAGAAATCACTTTGCTTTTACATTCAGGCCCCTGTTGCCAGATCATATGCGGTGGTTTTGGCAACCACTATTTAAATTAAAACCATTTAATGCAAGAATCTGAGTAATCTGTGTTAAATGCATTATAACAGGGTTACTGATCTGAGATTTATTCCCCCTCTTATTTACTTGTATGTCTAACACTTCAGCATGACTCATGAGGAAATGAAAGGTTAACTGAAGTCTGTTAGTTGTTGTCAATTGTCACCTGCCTGACGCCACATACTGCACCCTCAGGGGCAGGGAAGGACGAATGAGGGAGGGCAGGCAGTTGAGAAACTCTGCACTGTTATAATATTTGACTGCCATTTTTTAAGGTACAGCAATAACATTTTTAACCTGTACTAAGTTTCCGCTCACACTCCAAAGACATGCTGATAGGTTCATTGTCTCCCACCTAAATTGGCCCTAGAATGTAATTTTATTGGTTGAACAAGATGGACTTGTGTCTTTTTTCAGCCAGACTAACTATGCAACCATGTATGTATGTATGTATGTATGTATGTATGTATGTATGTATGCATGCATGCATGTTAGAGACCAGATTGTAAGCTCGTTGAGGGCTTGGACTGATGTGAATATACAATATACTGCATATGTAAAACACTGAGTAAATTGTCAGCGCTATATAAATATCTGTAATAAAATGTATAAACTGTTCTCAGTTACCTTCTTCTGAAACTGTTGGACGCCTAGCAGACTCTGGCATCAGTACGTGACTAAGCTGGAAGAAGCAGGCAGTAAGAAAAGTCAAAACTGCTAAACTGCATACTGGTTACAGGTGCTGGACTTTAAAGTACCGAAGCCACTGGATCAGCATCACATACAATCAACTATTGCTTTCACAAAGAAAGGTCAGCAACAGCAGCCATGGTTTTTCTTTCAATTCAAGTTTCCTTCATTGGCACTATTCAAATTCATTCTTTATAAACCATGTTTTTAAAACAGTTAGTCCCTGGGTGTCATCAGATCATTCATATTTAAAACTTGCCTAAAATGTGGAAATTGTCTTTAAATCTCTTTTGGACAAAAGGATTTTAGAGGAAAACAACTTGAGATGATTTACAAAAAGTTGAACAAAGAAAAATACTTGAACAACAGTATAACAGATGCCCGTGATAACCAACAAGGTGTTATCTTTCACAAGCAGCAGGGAGGGCAACTAGTTGCTATGGATAACAGCTCAGGAGTTGCTCTACTTTTATTTGCCCTAAAAGTTCAGTCTTAGAGTATGAGGGGTGCATACTAAAAATAAATTGATTGTCAAACGTTCCTTGCTTGGTAAGCCATGTTTCCCTTGTGAACATCATACAGAAATTTGTATATGTTCTCAAGTCCTACCAACAGTTCATGTGCAAAGGGCATGTGACTAGTGTCTCAGCTATGTGACCCAACTATTCATGCAAACAGGAATTGTCAGATGCAAGAACAAGTGTATAGGAAACACTGCTCAACTTTATCTGCACCATAAACTTCAGTTAGCATCCTTACTCAAGGTACAAGGCGAAAATCAATTATAGAAAACCTGGCTGGATGACCTTGGTGATAAAATCAGCTACAAAATAAGCCACCTAGAGGATGTATTTATGTAGATCACAATCACTGAGCACAATGTATATATTACCAAGGAAACATGGCTGCCCCATGTATGGTTACAGACTACACATAAAACAAGGCATTAAACAGTAAAAAAATGAATATGTCACCCTACAAAAGAATGCTTGAACATACAGCACTTTATCAATTAAAGTATCATATTTTGCCAAGTCTCTAAAAGAGCATATAAAATGTTAGCATTAAAAAAAAAAAAACTCCAATGACAGGGTGATGTGTTAAACAAAAATCTTACCTCACATATAACATTTATTTAAGCATATAAAACACTGCCTAGCTGAGCAATGTATAGTATACTTTATATTCAAATGTTAAGGATGTATGCCTTATCAATGAAAACCATAAGTTACAAAATAGGCATCACAACTCCAACACAAAATACATTTACACCAAGTGACTTCCGAATTAGAAAAACAATCAAGCCAGTGTGTTTTGGTTCAAGAAGATGAAGCAAATTGGATTATAAAATACACTATTTGATCACTTAAGATCAATGCTACCCATGAACCACAAAGCTGTTTTACAGGGCTATAAAAACCCAGCAGCTACAAGATCAGCCAGTCATTCTGTAGAAACAATAATTGTTTAAATCAATAATTAGATGATTACAGCTTTACCACACTATAATGAGCATGTCGTTTTAGCAACTGCAATATTTACAGGGAAAATTATGTTAATTAAAATCCTAGCAAGACAACCTACATGGCACTTACAAACGTGTAATGTATACCTTGTTCCCAACTACCTATAATAGAATATGATGCATCAATGGCATGTAGCTACTGATCAACACTATAACACAAGGTTCCTGTTACATTTGTCTTATTCCCTTGCTCTGCCATGTTTGCAGCAGTATCAGATTACATGCTCCAACTTGTACCCGATTGGCTCACTTTAGCAACAAGGGTCACATGAGTGTCATATGTATTCAGAGATGTGGAATTACTAAAGGCAATCTGACTATTCACTTTGCAAGAGAATTTACACTTTGCAATAGAGTTCTCTTAGCTTAGGCTGGGTTCACACTACGGTTTTCCCGTCCGTCAGCCGCATACGATTTCAGTATTGAAAACGTACGGGCACGGACGGGAAAACGTATAGATAGAGAATGCATTGCAAATCGTATGCACTCAGATGCATCCGGGTGCGTACGATTTGCTGGCAAAACGTTTTTTAAACGTACGCAAAACCGTGTTCAACCACGGTTTTGCGGTCGTTTTTAAAACAGTATGGCAACCGCATACGTTTTCCTTTAACATTAATGTCAATGGAAAACGTACATATGTGCGGTTCCATACGTTCCCGTCCGTTTCAGCCGCATACGGTTTTACATATAAATCGTATGCGGCTGACGGACGGGAAAACCGTAGTGTGAACCCAGCCTTAGTGAATGTGATTAAAATTCACTTTGCAGAGAATACTCAATCATGTGCAAGGCAACTAAAAACACAGTGAGGCTGATTTACTAAAACAGGAGAGTGTAAAATCTGGCGCTAAGGTGCATGGTAGCCAATCAGCTTCTGACTTCAGCTTTTTCAATTAAGTTTTGACAAAAAAAATGTAAACTGATTGGTTTCTATGCAGAGCTACACCAGATTTTGCATTCTCCAGTTTTAGTAAATCAACCCCAGTGTTTGTTTTGTTTTTTTTGCACATGATTGGGTCATGGAAGTCATCAAAGCTTCACCTTATACACAGTCTATGGAACACCCTCTTTGCAAAGTGAACAGCCTATTTGCCTATAGTATGTCAACCCCAGTGATTGCCAAGAGTACAAGTTCAGAAGTTGCTTAATGTGTTGGTACCAATAATGATATATTAATTTCCTATCAGAACTGCAACTACAGTAACAGTTAAAGATGCTTTTAATAAACTGACAAATTAGAATATATCTCTTTCCTTCAAAGGACCTCTACAAATGTACATAACATGCAGGATAATCTAATAATATTCAATAATATGGGTTTGATTTACTAAAGTAGTATTAAGGTTAATGTTAGTGCATAAGGGGAATATGTGTTTACTCTGAATACCTAATCATGCGTAAGGAAATACAAAAAAAAAAAAAAAGTTTTATTTTTCTGGCACATGATTAATTCACCTAATTTATTAAGATCTGTAAACAGTCTCTAATACTTTAGAAAAATCAACCTCTCTCTGTGGAAAAATACTAACACTTGACCAAAAACAAGGTCTATGACATTTCAATGTGCTGGACATACTTGTGCTGTATTAGCTGCCATCTTAGACAAAAGGAGACAACAAAACCACCCCTGGTAGTTTTCTTCTATAGGATATCTGGACAGGATGTCAGCTATGTGTTGAACAATATTGCTTCCAACTAGACCACCTTCATTTCACATATCTACTTTGATCATTTTCTAAAATGTTGTTAAAAACTCTTTAACACTTAAAATCTACACTTTCTAACTATGCTAAATAAATAATTCAGGCAATGAAATGTATTTCTGTCAACCATAGGAAGTACAGAAAACATGAATGTAGAGTAATTAATTAAAAGTTTAATGCCAAAGCCACGCAAGTACCCTCACATTACTGTAATATACAGCAAAAAAAGTAACTTAGCTAACTTGCAACTAAAGACTAAAACACTTATCAGTTTCATTTTATAAGAAAACCCCAGTCAAAACTGAAACTGTAATGCGATTAACTGAATTCATCAAATGATGTCAGTTATAAACACTTTATGCAATGGTCTAAAGCCACTATAGGTTTATATGCATCACAAGGGAAACACATTAGAAAAACAATTATCCTAAACAGTATTATAAAACACAACACAATACAAAATTATATATCACACCTTCCATCACAAATAAAACAGCTAAAAGTTTATCAAAATAAAACATTCCCCTTAAAAACAGACTAATAACACAAAAAAGCAAACGGTATGTTATATTGATTTGCTACAACTGCAAACTACTGACACATAACTCCCTTTTAACTAACAAAGCAATGGTTTTCAATGCACTGCACATCATTAAATACATACAAGTCACAGTACTCTAATGAATGTAGAAAAAAGGTTAAATGATTCTATTTCATCTTGATAGCTCAAATACACAACTATAGTTCAACCATGAGAATCTATACAAAACCATTTCTTTCCATCAAATATTTACTTTAACCAAGCTACAATATAATATAATTGTTCAAGCTGCACATGCCAGCATCATTTAGCTTCATCAAAATGTTAATGCATGTTACCTTTACATGGCAGCAATTAAAGGGCTGGAAAAGGCCCAATATAGAATGGATATTTAGGACATATCACTCAGTCACCAGCAAGGCATATACACAGATACAAGGAGGCATACAACAAGCAGAAGCTGTTCAAAGACTTAACAGAACTAAACTGTACACATCCACAAAATACAGCTAAAATGTAGCAAAGATTAAAATGTAACAAGCTCATTATATATGTCAAATAAATGAACTGAGCACTGAGTCACATTTCAAGAACTACACCAGCTAAAGGACCTCTCTTCATTTGGTTTCATTTCAATTGATCTTACAGATTACAAAACAACAATGAAAATTGTAATTGCATGTTTTAATGCTAATCTCTTTCTAAAAATAGTTTTGATTTCCAAAGACGAGATATATTTAGATCCATCAGTTCTTAAAAAGAATCTGATTAAGACAACACAAAAATTATTTATACATTTGCAATATAAAGATGCCAACTAGTGACCAATTGTATTTTTACACATCACATGAGCAGCAATACAGGAACATATCAGGACTATGAAGCAGAACCACATTTTAAAGAAGTGGCTTTTAAAAGTATCACTATTGTCCTAAATATCGTGCATCACAAAAGGAATATTTTAATTGCTTGTTATAATTAACCTAATACTTGGCTAGCTTGTCTTATAAATTTCATAGTCAAAGATGATCATATTTACTATTGTATCCTCTACATCTATCTACAAACCTCCCAAATGACTTTGCCTCATGACAGATTTCATAATCAATTTACTATGGGGCTGATTTACATGCAAAATCTGGTGTAGCTCAGCATACAAACCAATCAGCTTCCAGGTTTTATTGTCAAACCTTAACTGAACAAGCTAAAGTTAGAAGCCGATTGGCTACCATGCATAGCTGCACCAGAATTCTGCACTCTCCAGTTTTAGTAAATCAACCCCTCTATTGAATTATTACTCAAAAGATATGGCGCTAAAAGAATTAAAGGAGCTGCAAACATCACAATTGACATAAATTGTGCAAAAAACTGATTCATAAACAAGTGCTCTGCTAATAAGTAACAAAGTTGCATATGTATGATAAATAAAGCTGCACAACGTTAGGGCAAACAGTACAGTTGCAATTCAATTGCATATGTTTGCACTTTAATTATCACATATATGCAACTTTGTTGCTTATTAGCGCAGCGCTTGTTTATTAATCAGTTTTTGCACAATTTATGTCAACATTGAGAATTAAAGTGCAAACACATGTTGTATAAAAGTTGAATTGCAACTGTACTGTTTGCCCTAACGTTGTACAGCTCTGCGCAAACTGTTGGCGCTATATAAATAATGATAACAATATACCCACAATTCAAACTCTGTAAATAACATATTAGATGTCCACCCTTCTGCATGCATAGGTTGTCTTAGAAAGAGATGCTGTCTAAGGCTCCATGCACACAGGGCTTAGAAAAACTCCTTTGGCAGAAAAAAAACGCTCATATAGAGCGTTTTTTGTACAACATTTAGACAAATTTAGGAAGATTTTATGTTTTTTTTCTGCCAGAAAGCTCCAATTAGGAAGGCAAACCAGAATGTTTTTTTTTCTTGCCTCTAAACGCTGAGCTTAAAATATGCTTGTAATGCAATGTGCATGGACACATAGGAGAATGTTAGCTGGTAGAACACAAAACTCCTGTAGTAGCAGCGATTTTTAAGCCAGTGTGCATGGAGCCCAGTAATGATAATACTAATAATATAACCACAATTCCAACTCTGTGCATAACATGCATTAGATGTCCACCCTTCTGCATGCATAGGTTGCCTTAGAAAGAGATGATGTCTAAGACTCCATGCACACTGGGCTTAGAAAAACTCCTTTGACGGAAAAAAACGCTCATATAGAGCCAGTGTGCATGGAGCCCAATAATGATAATACTAATAATATAACCACAATTCCAACTCTGTGCCTAACATGCATTAGATGTCCACCCTTCTGCATGCATAGGTTGCCTTAGAAAGAGATGCTGTCTAAGGCTCCATGCACACTGGGCTTAGAAAAACTCCTTTGGGGGAAAAAAACGCTCATATAGAGCCAGTGTGCATGGAGCCCAATAATGATAATACTAATAATAGAACCACAATTCCAACTCCGTGCATAACATGCATTAGATGTCCACCCGTCTGCATGAATAGGTTGCCTTAGAAAGAGATGCTGTCTAAAAAAAAAATGTGTACAGGAAACTAACAAGCATTCATCTAACCTTCTACTACTGCTCATATCACAGGCAGGGTAGTGTTGCATAAGAATGAGCATTAGACATGGGTCTTAGGGCTAGATAGTCATATTTCAACATTTTTACTTTGAAATCTTATCACTTTGCATGTCTGACCACTTTCACATGCTCAGAACTATGGAGCCCATGCAGAGGCTCCTAACTACACCCCACACCTTGACTATAGCAGAGAAATAAAACAAGAGAACACAAAACATTGGTATGCAGCAAAGTTTTCATGGAAATGTACAAAGCTACTAAAGAATATGAGCCCAGAGCAGGAATTGGACAACGTGCTCCTGTCTTTTTAAAAGCATCTCCTCTGCCCCCAGCCCCACGTGGAACACAGCATCAGCAGCAGCTCCATCTCCTTCCCTTTGCACACAATGCAATATGCATGTTGCTGTATACTAAAGAAGATGGGGGGGGGGGGGGAATCAGCAGCAGCTCCATCTCCTTCCCATTGCACACAATGCAATATGCATGTTGCTGTATACTAAAGAAGATGGGGGGGGGGGGAATCAGCAGCAGCTCCATCTCCTTCCCATTGCACACAATGCAATATGCATGTTGCTGTATACTAAAGAAGAGGAGGGGGGGTAAATCAGCAGCAGCTCCATCTCCTTCCCATTGCACACTATGCAATATGCATGTTGCTGTATACTAAAGAAGAGGGGGGGGGTAAATCAGCAGCAGGAACTGCTGGATCTTTTACAGCAGGTGAAGTGCATAAAGTGCAACCCCAAATTAAAAAAGGGACTGATGATGCCACATTAGCTGCCCCCCCTTCATCAGCTCAGCACTATGAAGAACACAAGCTTGCAGCCCTTGCAATGGCTGAGTGTTCACAGCGGCGGGGGGGTGGGGGGAGGCAAGAGCTTGCTTTGCAAAGATAAGTTTTTTTTTTTAGCATGTAGAAAAGTGACAAGGAAGACAGTTCACATCACCTCCACAAACACTTCTAACAAGGCAGCCATGAATTGCTCTCACACACATCGTGCCAGCTCCCCATCCACGTTGATTATATTCTTTTTTTGTTTTTGTTTTTTTTGTAGTTTGTTTGTTTTTTTCCCAATAATAAAGTAATAACAAACACAGAAAACGTCAACACAGGCGCCTGCCCCGGATTCCTCGCCCCCAGCCCCATCCTCACTTTACAAAAACTTTCACAAACTTTTTATTAAAGAAAAAAAAAAAAGGAGAATGTGTGTAAAAAAAAAAAAAAACTGGGAGGGCTGCGGGGACGGAATGGTTAAGGAGGCAAGCTGGAAAAGCCGGGACCGTGCGATGCTGCAAAACACCGGGACCGATGGGCAAAGCTGGGATTTTTTAGGAATTTTTTTACGATTTTTTCTTATTTAGTTATGCCTTCTATTCTCCCTCCATTTTGGTTGTTTATGATACTGACAACAAGCTGTCCCAGGAACCCGTCCTCTGTGCCCGATCCGGACATCGGGGCAGGGAAAGGAGGATGGGGGGGCACACATAGCGATCGGTATGGGCACCCCATCTTAGAAAGGGGGGAGGGAGACAAAGTGGGGGGGGGGGCAGATCAGATAGGACCCTGCAACCCCCCCCCGTAAAGAAGAGCATGGAAATGCAACAAGGAGCCCCGGATTGAAGATGAAAGGAGTGCAGGGTGGATGGGGAGCCCACCGTGGTGCCCCCCGTGGAGATCGGGGCAGTGTGGGCAGATCGGGGGATTTTATACTGATTATTTTCCCTTTATTTTTTTGGTCTGCCTTTAATGTCTTCCCCTCCTCTCTCTCTCTCCCTCTCCCCCCTCCTCTCTGCAGCCTCCTGTCACTAGATTCACTGAAAGAAAGAAAAAGCTGCTCACAACTTCCATCCTGAGCTTCTCTCCGGGGTCCCATCCTGGGGTCACCCCCCATCCCCCCCCCCATCAAAAATCACTTTGTCCCCCCCAAGATCCACCATTTATTGCACCCCCTTCTGATGACATGAATTGCCCTAAAAGTGTCACTTTCCCCCCCAAGTGCCCCCCAGGACCCCCCCAGTCCAGTCCCGGCACAGGCGGAGAGGAGGGGGTGAAGTGCTAGAACTTTTTTTTTTGCCCAGCTTTCTCCCTCTCCCCCCCTCCTCCTCCTTCTCCCGTCCCCCCCTCTCCCATAATTTAAATAACCCTGATTTTCTCCGCTTCAGAGGGGACTGCGCCAGCCCAAACCAGCCGCAAACTCACCGCGGGAGCCTTAACATCCTTCCTACGGTCGATTTTCGGGGTTTACGCGCCTTTCCGATTTTTTAATAATTTTTTTCCCATATTTTCGCCTGGACGCTGCGGGCCTGGAAATTGTTTGCTTTCCCCTCTCTCCAGCAGCCATTGTAGTGTATGCGCTGCGGAGCAACCCAACTTGCCCCGGGAGACGCGCCCACCTCAAACACCGCCCTCTTTTGCCGCTAAGCTCCGCCGCCTTGCCCGCGGTCCGCGGAGCCACAGCCAATGGCCGAGGCGGTGCTGTCACCGGGCCGGCCGGGGATTGGCTGGAGGACGCGCCAGTCTTTTTCGGTGCGCTGTTGTGGGGCGGGTCCGGGGCGGGAAGCAGCTTGGGGCGGGACGTAGAAGGATTGGCTGGCGGGGTTGGCAGTCAAGAAAAGGCTGCGAAGGATTGGCTGAGGGACTTGTCAGTGCACAAGGGGCCGGGTTTGTTTAGCAAGTTAGGGTGCGCTACTACTTAAAGGGGAGCGAGGCGAGAAGTTGACGTATTTCGAATTGGAGTTTTCCGACTTGTGTGAGGGGGTTGTTTTGACCTTCCCGGTCACAGGTATTGTGGCTCTTCCGCCCTTCCTTCTATTTGTCCGGGGCTTTGCTCCTCCACCTGCCTGCCACACACAGGCTTGTCATTGTCACCCCAGTGTGTGTGCAGCACATGTCCTCCTCCTCCTCCTCCTGGGGGGTCAGGGTCATGACTGCTGAGCTCCACTCACACGGTGTATGCATGACCTGGGCTGCTCTATGGGGTACACTGGGATGTGTGTGTGTGTCTGTGCGGGAGGAGGGGGTCACCAGGTTACTGAGGAGGACACATGGAGGCTGCCATTACTGCCCTCCTTCCTGCTTCCTCCCTCACACTCCTGTCACTTCACTCTTCTTTATGTTATCCACTCACTCCAGTCCGCTCCTAAGGCTGCTTTCATAATGCTCCATTGCAAAAATGCATATGTGTTTTTGTCGCAGTGCGTTGCATTTCTGCTACGCTTTCCATTCATTTCAATGAAGAGGCGCGTTTTTATTTACTGCACCAAAAATGCAATAAGCAGGACTTTTATAAACGCGACAGACTGGAGTAAAAAAAAATACATAGGATTTAAAGGATATGTAAAGATTTGTTTAAAAACAAAACAAACATGTTATACTTGCCTCCTCTGTGCAGTTGGTTTTGCACAGAGCGCCCCCGATCCTGCTCTTCTGAGGTCCCTCTGCGGCTCTCCTAGCTCCTCCTCTTTTTGAGTGCCCCCGTTTCATCAGATTTGGCGACCCGAGTTTGTGGCGTTCCGTCGCCGCCATCTTGCTACACCCTGTACTCCTCCACAGTAAGGATACAGAGAGAAGGGCGCAAGCGGACATCTTGTTACACCCACCGCAGTTTTGCATTTCACACTTATTTTTAAAGGTTCATGTTTTTTCACCTTAATGGTGAAAAAACATCCGAGGATTAGTGCCCCCCCCCCCCCGTTTACTTACCTGACCCCTCGAAGGTCCTGCACCTTGAACGCGCTGGCTTTGGTCGGGGCTTAAGGGTCATTCATTGGTTGATTGATAGCAGAGCAGCCATTGGCTCCCGCTGCTGTCAATCAAATCAGTGATACAGTCAGCGGCTATAGCCGCAGGCTGTATCACGGGAGTGCGCCCGCAACAACTAACCGCCATGGGAGAGAGCTTCCATGAAGGGGGTTATTTCTTGCGGGGAGCAGCCGAGACAGCCACCGAGGGACCCCAGAAGACGAGGATTGGGGCCACTCTGTGCAAAATGAGCTGCACAGTGAAGGTAAGTATAACATGTCTGTTGTAAAAAAAAGGGGGAACCTTTAGAGTCCCTTTAACAGTAAATGGAGCTTAAATGGTGAAATACTGTATTTAGAAATCCGACGTACTGTTTACATATTGAATTATAAAAGCAGAGGTGTTCTGTCAGATTAGCAAACCTGTGAGATCAGCAGATCTAAACTCTGTCAGATTTCTAAATACTGTATTTGACCTTATAAGCTCAGTGTGGAATGCAAAACTCCAGTGGGTGTAAGAAAATGTCCGCTTGCTGCCTTTTCACTGTATTCTTATTGTGGAGGAGTGCGGGGTGTAGCAAGATGGTGGCGACGGAACGTCACTTTCGTTACAGATTCTGACAGATTGCCTAATCTGACTAAACACCCCGTTGGAGAGCCCCCGTGGGGCACGCTCCCCCTGTCTTGCTGCTGGGTCCATTGACACAGACAGCAGGACACAGCCCCAGCTCTCGCATCATTGGATTTGATTGACAGCAGCGGGAGCCAATGGCTGCTATCAATCTTCCCAATCAGGACCAGAGACACTGGCTGGAGCTAGTGTGCTTGTCCCTGTATCAGGTAAGTAAAAGGGTGGCTCTGGGGGGCTGCTGCATCACAGGAGGTTGTCCACCTTAATGCATAGAATGCATTAAGTTGACAAACCTTGAGGGTTTACAACCCCTTTAAAGTGATGCATTCTGTGTTTTTACCAACAGAGCAGTGTGAAAACAGCCAAAAGCAACAGACCGGTAGAAAGAGTTCCATAGGATTTAGGGGCCAGTTCACACAATAGAAACACAGTCTGGATGCTTTTCTGTTTGCGTTTTTTTAATGTGTTCCAGTGAATTTTGGTGTGTTTTTAATGCAGTCCAATGCATTTTTTTTCTTTCTTAAAGGAGAAGTATATCCAAAGCTCGTTTGCCTGGACTTCTCCTATGGTTCACAGGAGTGCAATTCGTTTTGCACTACTGTGACCCGTTTTCAGCAGAGAGCGGACTGAAGTCTGCTCTCCGCTAATGTCACAGAAATCAGTCCAGACACCACATCATCCTAACAATAAAGTCTGGATCTGCTAAGTGCCTGGACTGATGTCTGTCTCAGCCTCTCAGCGAGCCGCTGACAGCCTGAGACGGCCACTCCCCACCCCTCCACAGCTCGGCTCCTCCAATGAGGAGGAGGAGGCAGAGCAGTGATCCGCTGATTGACAGTCAGCAGCTCTCTGTTCGGGGAGCTGAGAGAACCGAGCCATCGGTGGTGTTCAATCGCTCGGTTCTCAGTGAAGAAGCATTGGGGGACAGATGTAGCATCGGATCGATGCTGCATCCACCTAGGTAAGTATGATTCTGGGGAAAAAAACGATAACATGCATCTCCTTTAAAGGGGAAGTCCAGCCGAAGCTCATTTGGTTGGGCTTCTCTTATGGGTCACAGGAGTGCAATTCCTTTTGCACTCCTGCAACTCATATTCAGCAGAGAGTGGTCTGAAGTCCGCTCTCTGCTGATGTCACAGAAGTCAGCCCAGGCACCGCGTCATCCAGACAATGGAAGTCTGGATCCGCAAGGGGCCCAGACTGACACCCTGCACAGCTTCTCATCAAACCGCTGAGAGCCTGAGATGGCCACTTCCCTTCACAGCTCAGCACTCCAGTGAGCGAGGAGTAGGCAGATCAGGGAGTTGCTAATTGACAGTCAGCAGTTCTCTGCTTGTGGAGTTGTCGGTGATCAGCGATGTTCGATTGCTCAGTTCTCAGTGTAGAGGCTCAAGAGGACAGATGCAGCATCGAAACGATGCTGCATCCACCTAGGTAAGTATAATGGGGAGAGAAAAAAACAAATTTACTTACCTTTTAAAGGGTAAGTTCATCTTTACATAAAATCACCAGAATTGGTGTCCCCATTGGAAGACTTTCTCTCTATTACTGTTGTGGTGTCATTATTTCTCTTTTGCTCTGTGATAACGGTAAATAGGAAAAATAGGGCAAATCTTCCTAAAGGGCACAGACATCAAAAACATTTGACAGGAGTTCTAATACCTCTCTCCTCTCTCCAAAGCTTTAAGTTCTATTCAAAGCCATTAAATGGGTAGGACAGTCAGATATCATCAGATAAACAGGCATGCAATAGTAGAGCCCATGTGCCACAGGTTCTTCTAAGGGTCCATTGAGATGTTTTCCAGTGCAGTGGATTGCAGGAACATGCTTTTGCATGCTGGGCCCCATTCTTCCAGGGCAAATCCGTCCAAACAGAATCCACCTGATCAGTGAGGGATGGATCTCTCTGCTGATCCCCGCTGAGCAGGCAGATGACAGGTCCTGTCCACTCCGCTATGCAGAGCAGACAAGGACACAGCCCAGTCTCCTCTATGGGGCGGTTGGATGAACATGGACTGCATGTGTGTTCCATCCAATTGTCATCTGATCTGACCCACTGGACGGATGGCGAATGTATCGCATCCCCATAGAGGATATTGGTTGATCCGATCGGGTCTGTCTGAAAAACGGACAGGTGGATCTGATCGATCCAATCGTGTGAAGGGGGCCTTATGTGGTAGTGTGGTGTGAATATATTCATTAACAATGGCACCCCAAAGTCCTTCTGACGCACATGTGAGATGGATGCTGCAATTGAAAAATGGTTCATGTGCTGTTCTCTTCTGGGGCAATGACAGCCATTTTAATTGAAAGTTTCACTACGGGGTAGTTTAAACCTGAATTACACAGGAGCACGGTCCACGTTCATGTGCATCTCAGTGCGCTGAGATTTTATTCATTTGAATGGGCCGAAATCATACTGGATCACTCCAAAAGTAATGCACACTGTATAAATGGGAAGTGATAGCCCAGCCACCACACACCTCCCCAGGCTCAAGCAGTTAACAGGCAAAAGCAGACATAGTTCGGTTCATCCAGGCCATGCCCCCAACATGTTTTGCCCCACCCCCAGGGCTTAATCATGGAGGAGTTTTAAAAAAAGCACTGCAACCGGATCACATGGTACTGTGGAACAGATTGTAAGAATGGAGGTCCGCCCACTCTATTCATATATTTCATACATAGAAGCTTTAGTATGGCTTCTATGTGTGGTGCAGCTAGATGAAATTGTACATTTGGTGGTGACATGTGTAAGATGTGCATCCCTATGACCACCTATGAATATTAAACCCCTTGTGACCGCTATATAACATAAGTCTAAATGTAATCCCCTCTTGCCATGAGAACATTAAATTGCAGGAGAGTTCAACTGTGTTTTTATTTCCTAGACCTGTCATGTAGAAAAATTAGGTATAGAGTTCTTGTTAAGTGATGCATGCCACCAACACTGCTAAACTTGGCCTGAGCGTCTCTGCTTCAAAAAACTCTGCTCACAAAAAAGGTAACAGAACCCAGGACTAATTGAAAATTGGGGAGCCTTTTTTTAAATTGGCCATTGAAATCCCTAAATATAACCAGTTGGCATCTTTATCTTATTTACTCCTTTACTAAGGAAGTGGCCAGCATGTCATCCAGGACCTGACACTGACCAAAAATGTTTCCCCGCCCCCTCCCCAGTACATGCTGACTGATCAGCAAATAATCGGTTCACACTGGGGCGACCTGGGATCAGACTTCAGGTCGCCCCAACTCTCCCCAAGTCGCGCTGTCGAAAAGCAATGGAAGAGAATGAGAGCCGTCTTAATGTACACTACTGAAGTCGTTCCGACTTCAGAAAAGGTTCCTGTACTCCATCAATCAGACTTCTAGGCGACCTGTACCCATTGATTTCAATGGAAGTCGTCTAAAGCCACATACACACATTGGGCCAGATTCAGGTAGGGAGCGTGTAACTCTGTGCGGGCGTAGCGTATCCTATTTACACTCCGCCTCCGCAACTTTGACAGGCAAGTGCAATATTCACAAAGCACTTGCTCCGTAAGTTGCGGCGGCGTAGCGTAAATTGGCCGGCGTAAGCCCGCCTAATTCAAAAGTGTAAGATGTTGGGCGTGTTTTATGTAAAATCATCGTGACCCCACGTGAATGAGGCTTATTTAATTTTTTTTTTTTTGTAAGCTAACTCCACCTAACTTTTTTTTTTTGTAATGGAAATGGTGGGGAAGGGTTAAATTAACTCGTGTTTTTTTTTGTTTTGTTTTTTCAGTGTCTTTGTTATCATTTGGAAAATCCCCTCACTTTTTGTCCTGGTAAGGGGTCAGACAGACAGGTTTGTTGGGAAATCTATCCACGTGGCTTGGGACAGGCACTGCAATTGAAACACATTTATTACAGTGAGGGAAGGTAAGAGCCTATGTGGTGACAATTTTCTGTACTTTTCTGTCCTGGTGATCCTCACTCCTCCTCCTCCTTTTTTATCTTTATGTAATAAGGACAGGAAATGCTAAATTTGCCTAGTGGAGTTAGGCCCCTTTCACACGAACAGATAGAATGGTGCTTTTTGCTGCGGATTCTACTGCAGCTAGAAGCACACAATGCTTTCCTATGACACCCTTCACACACTGCGTTTAGCTGCGGTTTTGTTACCTGCAGTTTGGTGCGAATAGAAAAAATTTAATTGAATGCGTCCAGGTGCGATTTGGCACAGCTATCCGCACACAACCGCAGGTAATCGCAGTGCACCGTGTCAGCTGCGTTTAGTATGAATCTTGAGGGGGAATTCCACGCCAAATTTTAAATAAAAAACCGGCATGGGTTCCCCCTCCAAGAGCATACCAGGCCCTTGGGTCTAGTATGGATTTCAAGGGGAACCCCGTACGCCAAAAAAACAGCATGGGGGTTCCCCCAAGATCCATACCAGACCCTTATCTGAGCATGCAGCCCGGTCGGTCAGGAAAGGGGGTGGGAATGAGCGAGCGCCCCCCCCCCCTCCTGAACCGTACCAGGCCGCATGCCCTCAACATGGGGGGTTAGGTGCTTTGGGGCAGGGGGGAGCCCTGCGGCCCACCCCACCCCAAAGCACCGTGTCCCTATGTTGATGGGGGCAAGGGCCTCTTCCCGACAACCCTGGCGGGCGGGGAGCTTATCGGAATACGGGAGCCCCCTTTAATAGGAAGGCCCCCAGATCCCAGCCCCCCTACCCTAGGTGAATGAGTATGGGGTACATCATACCCCTACCCATTCACCTGGAGGGGAAAAAATGTAAAAAACACACTACACAGGTTTTAAAAGTCATTTATTAGGCAGCTCTGGGGGGTCTTCTGACTTCTGGGGTCTCTTCTTCTGCTCTCAGGTGCCTTCTTCCTTCTGCTGGGCTTTTCCGCTGTCTTCTTGCAGCTCTTTTACCAGCGGGGGGGCGTTTGTTCTGTCCCACTATTTAAAGTATAAGTTCACCTTTACAAAAGTACAGGTAAAAAAAATATGCATTTATAATTTTTTTTGTTAGAAACCTGTAAAGCCGATCAGCAGATCATGGGTGTAATGCCACAGTCCTGCAGACTGTCCGTATATCTGTCTGGCTGTACCTCTGAAAAGAGCAGGCAATTACACTCTGACAGGAAGTTCAATTAAATGCCTACAGTGCTCAACAGCTCCCTGGTACGACAAGCCAACAGCTGCAAAGGCTGTTGGCACTTGCAGTTTCCAATGTACAGAACTTTGTGAATGAATGATAAGTGTTTTTTTTGTTTTTTTTTGTGTTAGCAAGCTGGGGGAGAAGATGCCCTGCTTGCTGTCAAAATGGGGGATGGTTGCAGGAGCCAGTGCATTTGTAACATGTTGCACCCTGAATATGGGTGTAACATGTTGCCAAATGTGAACTTATCCTTTGAGTAAAACATGTTTTTATTGCTGTCTGTGACCCTTTTGGAATTTTATTCTCACTTCCTGTCCTGTGACAGGTTTGTCGTCAAAACAGAAAACAAGTGAAAATCTCCCCAACATAGCCACAGTAAGCATTAAAAACCTGGCAGACATTATATTGCTTCTCCACTGCATGTAAAACAAAATACAAAGTTTTGCCTGGAGATGCACTTGAATTATAAAAGGAAATATTTTGGTCCTTGTTTCCCATCAAGTTTATAAATCAATTCAATTACCAACTGTTGCTGTGTCTGTGTATAATGAAGCTCTGGGGGATGGATTTTTTATTTATTTTTACATGCATTTACTAATGTTTCCCCTTCATGCCTAAGCCTTTTTCTGACGCTTGTTGCTTACAAGTTAAAGTCAGTATTTTTTGCTAGAAAATTACTTGGAACCCCAAATATATAATTTTTATTTTTTTTGTTTAGCAGAGACCCTAAAGAATATTGTTGCAATATATTATGCCACACTGTATTTGCACAGCGGTCTTTCAAATGCAATTTTTTTGGAAGACCTAGACTTTCATGAATAAAAAAAAAGCTATTTAAAAAAAAAACGTTTTCCCGCGGAACCACCGCTTTAAGGATAGTACTGTATTATATTCAAAAATTGTGATTGGCCACATAATAAGGTTATTGTTTATACTTCTCAGGTGTTCTTTGTAGAAATTAAAGGAGGCTTATCAGTGGAGTTGTGTTTCTAAAACTGGAAAGTGAAAAATTTGGTGCAGTTTTGCATAGTAGCCAATCGGCTTCTAACTTCAGCTTGTTTAAATAAGCTGTGACAATAAAACCTGGAAGCGCTGATTGGTTTCTGTGTCATGCTGCACCAGATTTTGCACTCTCCAGTTTAAGTAAATTAACCCCAGTGTTCTGCACTGCCATTGTATTCAGTAAGCTGCGGCTGCCTGAATCGCAGTTCCGCTATAAGTCTGATTGTCACCATTACTAGTAAAAAATCCATAAATATACCCCATCGTTTTTGGACGCTATAACTTTTGCGCAAACCGATCAATATGCGCTTATTGGGATTTTTTTACTGAAAATATGTAGTAGAATACATTTTGGCCTCAAGTGATGAAGAATGAAAGCTCTATTTGTGGGATAAAAAGGACATACATTTTAATTGGGTACAGTGTCGCACGACTGCGCAATTGTCAGTTAAAGTAACAGAGTGCCCTGTTGCAAAAAATGACCTGGTCATAAAGGGGGGTAAACCTTCCGGAGCAGAAGTGGATAATGTTTATTAGGTCTAGAGTGATTTTCCACTTTAACCATTTTAGATTTAAGAGGAATTTACATAGACCAAGTGAATGTTAAATTTGGTGATATTCTATAACATACGAAAATCTAATTTTGTTGTTTTTTTATTTTTCAGTAAGATGGCTTCACTTAGAAATATTGATACTAATCCATGCTTGGAGGTTAGTTGGAAGATAACATTTTAAAATAATGATTTATAAGCACACATTTTTATATATTTTCTTCTTTTTATATATATATATATATATATAATATATTATACAGTCATGGCCAAAAATATTGTCACTCCTGCATTACTGTCAGATAATGCACCATAACAACCAAAAATTGTTGCAATTACAAATGTTTAGGAATTCTCGTGTTTATTTACTTTATTTGTATTGGTATGACACAAAGAAGTGGAGAAAGAAAAGGCCAAATCTGACACATTCAATGCAAAACTCCAAAAATGGACTGGACAAAATTATTGGCACCCTCAATTTAATATTTGGTAGTACACCCATTGAAAAAAATGAAATCAATTGCTTCCTGTAACCATCAATGAGTTTCTTACACCTGCTCCAGGTCTCTCAGATTAGAAGGGTTCCTTTTTCTCAACTGCTGTTTTGAGATCTCTCCACAAGTGCTCTATGGGATTAAGGTCTGGTTCACACCTATGCATTTTCAGTGTTTTTTGCATTTTGCAGATTTGCACTACAGAACGTGTCCCATAGGAAACCATGTTAAATGGACTTTTTTTTAAAGCATTTCTGGTTGCTTTTTGACATGTGCTTTGAGTCATTGTCCTGCTGTTAGACCCATGACCTCTGACGGAGACCAAACTGTGCGACTCTCGTTCTGGGATGACGTCATCCCAGAACAGCCACTCTCGCGCGGGGGCACGTAGCGTAGCGGCCGCGCCGTGTTGCTAAGACATGGCACTCCCCCGATCTCTGTAAAGAGCCCCCTCTGTGGGTCTTTTACCATGTGATCGACTGTGTCCAATCACAGCTGGTCACATGTAAACACAGAGATACCAGTAATCGGCTCTCCTCGCCTCACACTGACAGTGTGAGGAGAGGAGAGCCGATCAGCGGCATCTCCTCACAGGGAGACATGTAGGAATGTAATCAGGGCACTGATCATCAGTGCCCTGATTACAGTATGTAAATGTAAGTGTCACAAATCAGTGCCTGCCATTGCCCACCAATGCCAGCAATCAGTGCCCACCAGTGGCACCAATCAGTGCCCACCACTGCCCACATATGCTACCAATCAGTGCCCAGCACTGCTGTTAATCAAAGCACTGCTGTTAATCAATGCCCATCAGTACCGCCTATCAGTGCCCATAAGTGTGGCATATTAGTGCCTCCTCATCAGTGCCCATAAGTCCCGTTTTATCAGTGCCCATAACTGCCACCTCAAAACTGGCCACCAGCTCAGCCTATCAGTGCCGCCTCAATAGCGCACATCAGTGAGGGCGAAAAATTACTTAGTTTCTGTCAGTAAATTTTGTATCTAAATAAAAAACATATTTTCTCCTATCACCTTCCAGGACAGCACACCTGAGATGATGGCTCCTCCCCACAGAAAACACAATCAATTGACAGCTTGTTATAAGTCCCCACCCTTCCCCCTGATCCCCAGTATTGATTGTGTTTCTCCCGAACACAGCGACATGTTTGTTTTGTTTAAAGACCAGAAGTTGGGTATGCTTGGTTACATACCTGTCCAGTCCTCTGAGCCCAGGGAATAGGCTTCCCTTAATCTATTATCCTTAAGTGGATTTTTCCTTTTCACCATGGCTATGGCAAACAAATAAAAAGGGGACCCACAAGGATTATCTGTCAGGAAGCCTTTTTCTAAATATTTCTCCTGAACAGACTAGTGGTTTAAAAACAGATTTTCTTTGTTGACCAAAGTAGTTCCTTGTTTCACAGAACAAATCTCTGATTAGTCTTTTTGGTGGTCCTATGCAGCAGTTATAGACATTATAGACCACGATTGCTAGAAGGTTGACGCAGTCAATCTTTCTATCTTGTAAAATTTACAGGCTCTCAGATTTTATCTTTAAGAGCCCATGCCACCTAGATCCTGCATCCGAAGAGAAGGCAGGGGCATAGGTGGAGCAGAGCTGCAGGTCAGTTACATGATCCAGCTAGGATACCTTCATCACACACTAGGGAGTGGAAGTAAAAAAAATTCAAGTAAAAATTCGACATTTAGCAGAAAGGCCTTGCAGGCAGGGGTCCCACCCTAAAGTAGGCCTCTTAGGTGTGTCGTCCTGGAAGGTGATAGGAGAAAACCTACGTTATACTTACCGGTAACGGTATTTCTACGACCCTTCCAGGTCGGCAGGCCTACTTCCCGCCCTATGTGGAGAAAAAGATAAGCTAAACGCTAGGTGGTAAGTACCTATGTGGAATGATGTCCCTTGCGAACCAGTTCGGGATTACTTTATTGCATACTTGGGATCAGGGGGAAGGGTGGGGACTTATAACAAGCTGTCAATTGATAGTGTTTTCTGTGGGGAGGAGCCCTCATCTCTCAGGTGTGCTGTCCTGGAAGGTTCATAGAAATACTGTTACAGGTAAGTCTAACGTAGGTTTTTTCAATTTTTTTTTTTTTATTCTTTATAAAAAACCCAGCAGTGATTAAATACCACCAAAAGAAAGCTCTATTTGTGTGAAGAAAATTATAAAAAAAAATGTTTGGGCACAGTATTACATGGCCGCGCAATTGTCATTCAAAATACGATTGCGCTGAAAGCTGAAAAATGGCTTGGGCAGGAAGGGGGTGTAAGTGCCTGGTAGGCAAGTGGTTAAAGGTATCATTTATTTTTCTGAAAACCAGTAGAATGATGGGCTTTACCAAAAAGCTGTAATTTTTTTTTTTTCAACTGAATACGGCACATTCTCCCAAAATAATTTTGGCTTCCTCAGATATGTTTTGGCAAACTCCAATCTGGCTTTTTTATTGTGTGTCAGCAGTGGGGTCCTCAGGGGGCCTCCTACCATAGCATCCCTTTTCATTCAGATGGTGATGTATAGTACTAGCTGACACAGTTGTATCCTGTGCCTGAAGGTCAGCTTGAATTTATCTGGAAGTTGATTGAGGTTCTTTATATACCATTCGAACAATCCTTTGTTGCAATCTTTGATTAATTTTTCCCTTTCGTCCACGGAGATTAGCTATAGTTCCATAGGCTGTAAACTTGTTAACAATGTTGTGCACATTAGACACAGGAAGATTAAGATCTCTGAAGATGGACTTGTTAAGTTGAGATTGTCCATGCTTTTCCACAATTTTTATTTTCAAATCCTCAGACAATTCTTTGCTGCTGTTTCTCTTCTCCATACTCTTTGTGGCACACAGAGACCCAAAACGGAAAGGTTGATTAAAAATGTCACCCTTTTCTGGGCGAAATGGTGCATTATTTGACAGAAATACAGGGGTGCCAATAGTTTTGGCCATGTCTGTCTGTATGTATGTAAATATACACTATATTACCAAAAGTATTGGGACACCGGCCTTTACATGCACATGAACTTTAATGGCATCCAAGTCTTAGGCCCCGTACACATGTCCGAGGAACTCGACGGGCAAAACTCATCGTTTTGCTCGTCGAGTTCTGTGTGAAGCCGCCGAGGATCTCGGCGAGCCAACTTTCCTCATTGAACGAGGAAATAGAGAACATGTTCTCTATTTGGCTCGACGAGGAACTCGTCGGCTTCCTCGGCCGAAAGTGTACACACGCCGGGTTTCTCGGAAGAATTCAGCTCCGATCGAGTTTCTGGCTGAATTCTGCCGAGAAACTCGGTCGTGTGTACGGGGCCTAAGTCTGTAGGGTTCAATATTGAGTTAGCCCACCCTACAGGCATGTCAAGTTCCTCCACCCCAAACTTGCTCATCCATGTCTTTATGGACCTTACTTTGTGCATCGGTCCAAATCATTTGGTGAAGGTTGTCTTTAACCACTTCCATACCAGGTACTTACGCAGCTTCCCGCCCAAGCCAATTTTCAGCTTTCAGCACTGTCGCACTTTGAATGGCAATTGCGCGGTCATGCTACACTGTACCCAAACAAAATTGGCGTCCTTTTTTCCCCCACAAATAGAGCTTTCTTTTGGTGGTATTTGATCACCTCTGCGATTTTTTTTTTTTTGCGCAACAACTAAAAAAAGGCTGAAAATTTGGAAAAAAAAATACGTTTTTATTTTTTTCTGTTAATTTTTTTGTAAATAAGTTTTCTCTTTCAATTACGGGCACTGATATGGCGGCACTAATGGGCACCGATGAGATGGCACTGATGGACATCGATGAGGTAGTACTGACGGGCACAGATGAGGTGGCACTGATTGGCGGCGCTGGTATGCGACACTGATGGGCACACATAGGCGGCACTGATGGGCACACATAGGCGGCACTGATGGGCACACATAGGCGGCACTGATGGGCACACATAGGCAGCACTGATGGGCACACATAGGCAGCACTGATGGGCACACATAGGCGGCACTGATGGGCACACATAGGCGGCACAGATGGGCACTCATGGGCGGCACTGATGTATACTTATGGGTGGCACAGATGGGCACTGCTAGGTGGGCACTGGGCATGGATGGGCACTGTGGGGTGGCGCTGATGGACACTGGGGTGGCGCTGATGGACACTGGGGTGGCGCTGATGGACACTGGGGTGGCAGCACTGATTGTTGCCAGTCAGTGCCCATTTGTGGGCACTGACTGGCATCTTTTTTCTTTATGCTTTTTTTTTTTTTTTTTTTAACTTTTTTTTTTTTCTGTTTTTTTTTTTGCCCACCCTGGTGGTCCAGGGTGGGCATCCCTGGTGGTCCAGTGTGGCGATCCGAGGGGGGGCTGCGCTGATAACCAATCAGCGCGAACCCCCCCTGTCAGGAGAGCCGCCGATCGGCTATCCTCTACTCGCGTCTGTCAGACGCGAGGAGGAAGAGCCATCAACGGCTCTTCCTGTTTACATCGTGATCAGCCGTGGTTGGACACGGCTGATCACGTGGTAAAGAGTCTCCGCCGGAGGCTCTTTACCGAGATCGGAGATGCAGGGTGTCAGACTGACACCCCGCATCACCGATCGCCGCGATGCGCGCCCCCACGGGCGCGCGCGGCATGAAATCCTGCAGGACGTTCTGGAACGTCCTGTCAGGATTTCATAACCACTTCCCGGACGTAAATCGGCCATAGGCCGGGCGGGAAGTGGTTAAGGGGTTGGGCTTGGCCCCTTAGTTCGAGTGAAGGGAACTCTTAAGGCGTCAGCATTCCAAGACATTTTGGACAATTTCATGCTCTCAACTTTGTAGGAACAGTTTGGGGATGGCCCTTTCCTGTCCAACATGACTGCGCACTAGTGCACAAAGCAAGGTCAATAAAGACATGGATGAGCGAGTTTGGGGTGGAGGAACTTGACTGGCCCACCCAGAGTCCCGACCTCAACCCAATAGAACGCCCTTGGGTTGAATTAGAGTGGAGACTGCAAGCCAGTCCTTCTCTTCCAACATCAGTGCCTGAGCTCACAAATGTGCTTCTAGAAGAATGGTCAAAATTTTCCATAGACACACTCCTAAACCTTGTGGACAGCCTTCCCAGAAGAGTTGAAGCTGGTATAGCTGCCAATGGTAGGCCAACTCGATATTGAACCCCATGGACTAAGACTGGCGTCCTGATACTTTTGGCAATTTAGTGTGTGTGTGTGTGTATATATTTCACAGTGGGTAAAATAAGTATTGAACACGTCACCATTGTTCTAGGTAAATATATTTTTAAAGGTGCTATTGACATGAAATTTTCACCACATGTCTGAGAAAACCCACACAATCCTTACATTAAAAATAATTAAGTTATGTGTAATAAAATGGAATGACACAGAGAAAAAGGTATTAAACTCATGAAGAAAGGGAGGTGCAAAAGGCATGGAAAGCTATCAGTAATTAGAAAGCAATCCTTCCCACCCCCCTTGTCAGTGCAAATAGTATCAGCTGGTTCAGTCTCAACTGATGGCCTATAAAAAGGTGTCTCTTTATCAAGGTGTCACACAAGAAACATCTCATGATGGGTAAAAGCAAAGAGCTCTCTCAAGACCCTTGCAACCAAATTGTTGCAAAACATACTGTTGGCATTGGTTACAGAAGGATTTCTAGACTTCTGAATGTTCCAGTGAACATTATTGGGGCCATAATCAGGAAGTGGAAAGAACATAATTTTACCATAAAGCAGCCACGACCAGGTGCTCCTTGCAAGAGTGAGTGAAAATAATTATCTAGACGAGTTGTCCAAGAGCCAAGGACCACTTGTGGAGAGCTTCAGAAAGACCTGGAATTAGCAGGTACAATTGTTTAAAAGAAAACAATAAGTAATGCACTCAACCACCATGGTCTGTATACACGCTCCCCACACAAGACTCCATTGCTGAAGAAAAAACATGTTGAAGCTCATTTAAAGTTTGCTGCACAACATTTAGACAAGCCTGTGAAATGCTGGGAGAATATAATCTGGTCGGATGACACCAACATTGAATTCTTTGGCTGCCATAACATGTTTGGCAGTCAAATGTCACTGCACATCACCCCAAAAACCTCATACCAACAGTAAAGTTGGAGGTGGAAACATCATGACGTGGGGCTGTTTTTCAGCTAACAGTACTGGCAAACTTGATATCATTGAAGGAAGGATGAATGGGAAAATGTACCAAGACATTCTTGATAAGTCTGCTGCCATCTACCAGGATGATGAAGATGAAACGAGGGTGGACATTTCAGCAAGACATTGATCCTGAACACAAAGCCAAGGGAACGCTCAATTGGTTTTAAAATATGAAATCAAGCTGCCAGAATGGCCCAGCCAATCACATAACTTGAATCCAATAGAAAATGTATGGAAAGAACTAAAGATCAGAGTTCATAGAAGAGGCCAATGGAACTTTCAAGGTTTGTGTGGAAGAATGGGACAAAATCACACCTGAGCAAAGCAGGTAACTAGTCTCTCCACACAGGGGGCGTCTTGAAGCTGTCATTGCCAACAAAGGATTTTGTACAAAGTATTACAAATTATTTAGCGTGTTCAATAGTTTTTCTCTGTCATTCCATTTTATTACACATACAGTAACTTATTTTCTGAATGTATTTTTTTCGTTTTTTTGTATGTATGAATTGCATGGGTTTTTACTGATGTGATAAAAATTTCATGCAGATGGCACCTTTAGAAATATTATTACCTAGAAAAATAGTGATGTGTTTATTAAAATTTTGACCTGCTTTTTAGTTGGAGTTGCACATAATAATGGAACAAAAAAATTCTCTTTTTTTTTTTTTTTTAAGGAAAATGATGCCTCTACAAAGTGTATGAATACCAATAACTACAGAAGGGAGATGTGTAGCTATGACTTTATCAGATACAAAGAGTGCAGAAAGTTTTGGGTAAGTTAAAGTTATTTAAAATAATAATAAAAAAAAAAAAGTAAAATGTGAATTGATTTGCAGTATATCATGCCTTAAAATGTGTAAAAATGGGACAGTTTTACTGTATAGAAATTTGGGTAAATTTTCAACTTGGTCTCCCTGGGCCGCTTTAGGAAAAAAAAAGCATCTGTTTGCCCATCTGTACACTGCATGTTTTATTCTTGTATATTCGTTTGTGCTGACTAGTTACAGTATATGTAACTGTAGCCCAGTGGAGATTAACCCTTTTGCTGTCAGGTCCGTACATTCTATGGACCAGACAGCGGGGGTATCGCACACAATCCAGTGGCTCCACTGCCGCCTGATCGCGCTTACACACCCCGGTACTGGCACCCCCCTTCGCCACCATGCCCTGCCATGCTTACCAGGCTCCACCTGCCCATCAGCGGGCCTGGGATCTCCATGGCGGGTGCTGGTGGATAGAAGGGAAGGAGAAGAGGGGGCACGCTCTCTGCCCTTCTTGTGACCCAGAAAGCGCCGTCTCTGACATCACTTCCGGGTCAATTGCTTGGTGTCCCCAACTCGCTTTGCCGGGAAAGGATGTTTTGCAATGCTATCTGCATTGTAAAACATTCAGTGGTGTACATGGGAGATGTGCAGGGGCTTTTTATACCCTGCATATCTCAATAAAGAGAACCTGTCACCTAAAAAAAAAAAAAAACATCACATAGGGGATTGTTTGTTCCCTATGTGCTGAAAAAAAATCAAGTTACACCCAAGCATATAAAATCCCCCTCCTAAACTTTTTTTTTGAGGCCCCCCACCTCCACATATACGCACACACGAACGTAAACGCATGCGTTGGGGCGCCAACAAGTGAAAACTGTTTTTGTGATGCACATGATATAATATGGTAGAGCAGCCTGGAGTGAGAGCAATAATTTCCGTAACACTAAACTGATACCTATAGGGGCTTTTGAAGCGTTGTCTATAGTAAATATAGGTTACTGAAGTTTGACGCCATTTCACAGGCACACACAAATTTAAGGTTTGGTATGTTTCTATTTACTCAGTGCAGCCTCGTCTTTTATATTTTATCAACAACTTGGTAATGTATTGCCTTTAGGTCTAGAGAAAGAGAGTTCATCTCCAAATACGGAAAGGTTTCTTCACAGTAAGAGCTGTGAAAATGTGGAATAGACTCCCTCCAGATCAGTAGATTGCTTTAAAATAAGGCCTGACTTCTTTCCTAAATGTACATAATATAACTGGGTACTAAAAGTTTTTTTTATAGGTAACGTTGATCCAGGGAATATTTGATTGCCTATTGGGGGAGATCAGGAAGGAATTTTTTTTTTCTCGCTGCTGCAAGCAAATTGGATTATGCTTTTGCTGGGGGTTTTTTTTGCCTTCCTCTGGATCAACTGTGGGTACAGGATTGTGTATATTGAATTGCATGATTTTTTTTTTTGCATGGATCTCCAGATTGAGGGCGATTGATGGTTATTTTGTATTTCTTCCATTTGCGAATAATCACTCCAACAGTTGTCTCCTTCTCACCAAGTTTCGTGCTGATGGTCTTGTAGTCCATTCCAGCCTTGTGCAGGTCTATAATCTTGTCCCTGCCATCATTTGACAGCTCTTTGGTCTTTCCCATGATGGTGGGTTTGAACGGAAGTAAGATTCTGTGGACAAGTGTATTTTTTTACAAATAAGAGTTGTCATTGGGAGCACCTTCTTAAATTGACATAACTAATCTGTGTACCACATGGGCACATACTGTAGCCAGTCTGCAGGAGCTAGAATTATTGTTGGTTGGTAGGAGATCAAATACTTATAGATTGAGATGCAGTTCAGTGAGTAAAATAACATTTGTATTGTGTGTTTTTTCTGGATTTTTGGTTGATATTCTGTCTCTATCATTTAAAATACACCTATAATAACAATTATAGACCCTTCTTTTTTTTGTAAATGGGCAAACTTACAAAATCTTTAGGGAATCAAATGTATTTTTCCCTACTGTATGTGTCCGCCATTCATCATAGAGAAGGCGATCCGTGTAGAAAAAAATCAACACAGTATAGCTAATTTCTCAACCCGCTGAGTCTGCAGCAAATGTATCGAAATGAGCATAAAAAAAAAGACAAAAAACGAAATTCTCAAAAAGAGAAAAGTGCAACCAGTAGGGATGGGTCTGGTATTTCTGTGAGCCGTAATAATGATGCCTATAATGTCATGCTGTTTTAATAAATACACCTTGTGATTATTTTTAAATCCTAAACTGTCAAATAGATGATTTTTAGGTGAAATTCAAAATTTGTAATCAATCATCCTAAAACTCAGAGCTAGCCTTAAATGTTTGTATGGTGCTATTTCTCTTAAAAATTCTTTGGGATGAACCCAAAGTTACATGGATAATGGCACATTGCACTGTATGTCGAAAGCAGCACAAGGTCTTTCTCTTGTTTGTGCTCCTAACCAAAGCTGAATTCCAGATAAAACAGGTAAATTAAATTATGCATTTTACTTTTTATCTACGAAAGGATTTATGATTGTGTTCCACCAGATCCAGACACCCCTGTTAGACAGCACAGCCAGGTACTGGACATCTTTAAGTGATGTGAATTTACCCCAGCATTTGACTTCAAACTAAATCACCAGCAGCACTAATGGGATCATCACTGTGCACTTACCTCCTGAATGCAACTCCTCAAACTGAGTGCTGCTGTGCAGGGAGTTACAGGAGGCTGATATTGAGTCAGATCTAGCTACTTTTGCAAGCTCCATTTAATATACATTGCATTATTTGTTTTCCTCAATAAATACATAACTTATATTTAAAGCTGAACTCCAAGCAGATAAAAAAAAAAAAAACTCCGGTCAAAATGGACAGTCCAAGTTGAAGTGGTACTCTAAAGCCCCATACACACTATCAGTTTTCCTGTCAGTTTTCTCTTCAGGTTTACCAAAACCATGTAGTGCAAGGGCCTGCCTGATTGCATACAAATTGAAACTCTTGAAGTTTTACCTCATATTAGATGGTTTTGGTAAACCTGAAGAGAAAACTGTCAGGAAAACTGATAGTGTGTATGGGGCTTGAGAGTACTTTTGAGGACTGACCAATCTGTTTATGTATGGTGAAATAAAATGTCACCAAGGTTCATATTAAAGTGTAACTAAACCCAACAGCATATATGCAATATATTGTAGCTTATTAATCATTGGATGTGATGCTGCATTGGTTTTTCTTTTTATTCAGGCTTTTTCACCTGGTGATGGGCCAGTAACACACCTTCTGTCACTCTTTAACTGCATTTATGAAGGAGCAACGCAGGCACCCTTGGACAGTAGCATTGTTAGTCAGTGAAGCGGGTGGTCTTGTATGGACTATTTGATTTATATGGACTTTACAGTGGTGACTAACCATTTAATGCTGTACTCCAGCTAACTTATCTTAAACTGGAACTTTACCCATAACAACTTAATAAAAAAGTTCTTTATGAAGGAACATTCATTCCACATTAATACTTATGCTACCAAAATGAGCGTGTGCTGTAAATTGCCTCCAGCATTGTTCCTGTTTCTTCTTCCTGGAGGCTTCCATTTTGCTGAAGCCCACAGTCCCTGAACCTAAATCTTTAGGTTGTCAGAAGATTAGCCTCTACAAATTTGGCACAGTGCCTCAAAATAGAGCAACTGAGCATGTGCAGAAGCAGGGTGAGGCAGTGTATAACTGCAGTTTACACAGTATAGGACTTATTTTTAATGTTTTAAATAGATATACCTGCAAATGGGGCCACCTGAAGTGTTCCAACAAGTCTTAATTTTCTGACTAAACTTCCACTTTAACCACTTAAGGATGTACATATAAGTCGTGCTTTAAAGATTGATATCTCGGTAAAGGCAGTAGCTGCTGCCACAACCGAGATATCCATCTTTTCTTTGAGCGGTCCTGTAAATGATAACGGTGGTCTCTGCAGCGGATTCTCCACGAGACCACCAATATCGGCGGCGGGAGAGGGCCCCCGCCACTCTCCTGTGCCCTCCGCCGCTTACCGGAGCCGTCGGCAGAGGCGATCGGGTTCTGTCCCCTGCTCGGCTGGTATACAAGTGAGGGCAAGATGGCCCCCACCCGTCCCCATAGCAGGGCGGAAGCGAGGTCAAAACGTCACTTCCGCCCATGCTTTTTAAAGCAATATATTCTTGTTGTCATTTTTTCAAATGACACATTTTTTATTTATTTTTTTGCATTTTAGTCTAAATATGGGATGTGAGCTCTTTTTGACCCCAGATCTCATATTTAAGAGGACCTGTCATGCTTTTTTCTATTACAAGGGATGTTTACATTCCTTGTAATAGGAATAAAAGTGACCCATTTTTTTTTTATTTATTTTTTTAGTGTAAAAATGTATAAAATAAATAAGAAAACAAAAATGTGTTTTTATAAAGCGCCCCGTCCTGACGAGCTCACGCGCAGAAGCGAACGCATACGTGAGTAGCGCCCGCATATGAAAACGGTGTTCAAACCACACAAGTGAGGTATCACCGCGATCGTTGGAGCGAGAGCAATAATTCTAGCCCTAGACCTTCTCTGTAACTCAAAAGATGCAACCTATAGAATTTTTTTAAACGTCGCCTATGGAGATTTTTAAGGTTAAAAGTTTGATGCCATTCCAGGAGCGCGCGCAATTTTGAAGCGTGACATGTTGGGTATCATTTTACTTGGCGTAACATTATCTTTCACAATATAAAAAAAAATTGGGCTAACTTTACTGTTTTATTTTTTTTAATTCAAAAAAAGTGCACTTGTAAGACCGCTGCGCAAATACGGTGTGACAAAACGTATTGCAATGACCGCCATTTTATTCTCTAGCGTGTTAGAAAAATATATATATATAATGTTTGAGGGTTTTAAGTAATTTTCTAGCAAAAAACAGTTTTAATCTTGTAAACACCAAATCTGAAAAACAGGCAAGGTCCTTAAGTGGTTAAGAAGTTGCTGCAATATATTTTATTATTTTTATGGGGGTGGGATAAAGGTTTTACATCCCAAAATACAAAGAAGAACACAGGAAGGGTTGCCCCTGGGATTGTATGGGCAGAGGATCAAAAGATAGGGAAGTAAGAGGTGTATATAGAATATACAAAATTTATTGGGTACAAAAAGCATACGAATATACACAAGGTAGGTTATTTAAAAAAAAAAATTGATAGATATATTACAGCTCGGTTCTGAAACACATGGTTGATCTCAGGATAAGAGGCTAAACGAAGTCCCAACATGTTTTGCAATATTTTTGCTTCCTATATTCATTCGTCAGGGGCTGATTTAGAACAAGCTGTATTATCTAGTGATAAAATGTCAAAAAATCAGAAAGGTACAATAAATACAGGTGTATAAATGTATAGACACAGTAGGTGGCAGCATGACAAGTCATTCTCCATGATTTTTAATGACTTCCATTCATATTGGCACGACTTTAAGTCGTGCCAACTTCAAAGTAGTCCCTGCCCTACTTTGGTCCAACTTCCATGCAAGTTGATGTCCATTTACCTCAATGTTAAACCCTCAAGTAGCATGCAAATCGTACCTGAATAATAGACACAATTTCAGTATGACTTTGTAAGCACAAGCAGCTTTTGGACCCTTGTCCCACCCAATCCTTTCAACATAGTAGCCCCTCTCAAGCACATTTTTCTAGCACACATTCACTTCCTGGTTATTCCCTCAGGAACAGTGTGCTCCAAACAGCCCAAAAAAAGAGATGTCCTTGTCCTCCGCTTCTCCTCCTCTTCTTCCTCATGCACTGCTACTGCTGCAGCAGCAATGACAACTGCTGTGGCAATTATTGAGCAGCAAATATTTTCTGTCACAACACACCACACCACAACAACCAGGAAGCAAACAGGAACTGGAAACAACTATGGCAGGAAAAGGAATTACCTCACACCATGTATGTTTTCATTGCTTAATGCCAAAGTTGTGGCAAAGTAGTACTGATCCAAAATCGTGGTGAAATTGCGGCCCCATAATCGCGGCAAAGTCTCACGATTTTGAAGTTCTACAAGTGTGAAAGGGGCCTAAGTGTGTTTTCTGTTGAAATTACTTTCTTCAAGATAAGGAGAAACTTCAGCTGAAGTATGCAGTATGCAGTATAGACTGTTTACTGACATTGCCTGTTTCGTTCTAAAGTTCAGCAGCACATGCATATGGGGGGAGAAATAAGGTTTGGCTTCTTAACCTCAAGGATGATCTGGGAACTGCAGCAAAAAGTCACTTCAAGTGGTATTAGGCCTCGTACACACGGCCGAGGAACTCGACGTGCCAAACACATCGAGTTCCTCGGCCAGTTCAGTCCTGGAGCCGCCGAGGACCTCGGCGGGCCGAGTTCTCCCATAGAACAACGAGGAAATAGAGAACATGTTCTCTATTTCCTCGCCGAGGTCCTCGTCGGCTTCCTCGGCCGAAAGTGTACACACGGCCGGGTTTCTCGGCAGAATTCAGCCAGAAACTCGGTCGGAAGCTGAATTCTGCCGAGGAAACTGGTCGTGTGTACGGGGCCTAACACAGTATGGTGATTTCTGCACATATGATCCTAAACCTTTTCTGTAGCATAGTCGGGTCGATCCCAGGAAAGACCTCCATTGTTGTGGCTACTTTCAATATGATTAACTCTGGATTGTTTTGACTAAGTATAGAATTTCAGTGTAGTCATTGCTGACCTTAAGTATCTCACTCAAGCAATATAAAAAAATCTTTAAATAGAAGAGTAGATCAGCTGGAAGTAATGTGCCTCCTCAATTTGAATGTTCTAAATGTTTGGTAGCATTAAAGTACATACAATGATTATATGTTTGAGCTTTATCACGTTTCTCTGAAACTCCAAATTTATACATCGCAATTTGTATCATGACAAACCTACAATTTCAATATGTATAGACAGTATTGCAAATTATTGTATTTTAATCCATTTTTGAATGCGTAAGAAAAACTTGCTTCTATTGCCAGGAAATATAAATGCATTCCTTGCCTAAATCTTATTATAGGTATTTATATAGCAGCAATTTACAGAGTGATTTACATACTGTACATTTTACATCAGTTCCTGTCCTCAAGAAGCTTACAATCTAATGTCCTGTGTTAACATGCATACACACATATTGGGGTGAATTTAGATAGGATCCAGTTAAAGCGGAGCTCCACCCTAAAGTGGAACTCACGCTGATCGGAACCAACCGATCAGCGTGACAGGATTCAGCAAGTGCTCCCTGATGCTTGGGACTGGAGAGTATATTTCTGACAGAAGCATAGTAGATAGGGGCATCGCTCCTGCTGAACCAGCCAAATTTCAATCAGCCCATGGCTGGCTTTAGTATTGACTGCAAACTTTTTTTCTGTCAATTGGCTTAACCAAGAAGACCCCACCACCTCAGTACTATAGTAGAAACTGACAGGACACTCCAGACATGAAACCCAGAGTGCAGAGACATGCATCATTTCTAAGATTGGTCACTTTAATGTCCCAAGCAGGACATATCTACTACCTCCAGCGTGTGCTAGGTTATGAAAGTCTTCCAGCTAGTGTCCACGGAGGTTTCTTTTGGACTCTACAGTTATTTGTATATTCCACATTACAGAGAATGAAAAGTTTGGCTCAATGACCGAGTCAGGTGGGTGTAACTGGAAATTCTGATGTCAGTCACTTAGAGATATAAGTCAACATGCCATTCACTTTACAAGAATATCACTTCTGTGTGGAGTTGGTTTACATCATTGTCCCTGCAAATACTCCTAAGCCTCAAATTTGGCTGCACTGATACCTGTAATATAAACCACAGGGTACTACCACCGCTATGTTTCCTGGGATGCTTGTTCCTGTGCTTTCCAGACAATATAGCCATCACACTGAATACCAGCAGTAGTTATCCAGTGAAATGTATCACCTAGTGATATACAAATAACAATAGAAGAGTTATGTTGAGAACAAAGTTGCAGGCTGTTAGGCTATTCTATCTATCTATCTATCTATCTATCTATATATATATATATATATATATATATATATATATATATATATATATATATATATATCAAATTATGCTTGCAAAACCTGCTGTGAGGAAATATTGCATAACAATATTGTTTAATACATTCTGTTATAACCATATTCATGTGGGTTCTTTACCCTCATTCGATTCAGCGTTTGTGTCCATCTGCAGCTCTACTCTCCCCTTACTTCCTGGACTCACAAGCTTTGTTGATGCAGCAGGAGCCATTGGCTGCTGTCAATCAAAGATGATATGAAGGAAGCGGGGCAGAGTCGCACTGTCTGTCTATAGATGCAGACAGTGAGGCTTGGGAGTAAGCCTGCATGAGTGCCTCCCATAGATGGCCCCTTCCTATAGGAGCATTCATCAGGAAGGGCCCCCGAAAAGAGGAGGTTAAAGTAATTAGATCAGGTAAAGGCGGCTCTTTGGACTTACAGTATCTGCTACAGCTTGCTGTTCCCTGCTCGTCTGCAAGTTTAGGATGGGGAGACGGTCTGTTTCTTCACTTCTCCACGGATGCATCTACTAAGCATGATACTCGGCCTCCCCACCGCTGATTCAGGGATCTGTGAGTTCATATCCTGCTTGCTGTTCTGTTGCTGTTACTGGTCCTTACAGTTTTGCTGATGTTCACTGTAAGGCCTTGTACTCACGGCAGGACATGTCCGATGAAAACGGTCTGCAGACTGTTTCCATCGGACATGTCTGGCCGGGGACTGCCCGGGGACTTCTGTTCGATGGCTATACACACCATCGAACAGAAGTCCGCGCATAAACAATACGCGGGGCGTGTCCGCGGTGTCGACGCGTCGATGACGCGGTGTCGCCGCGACAGTGACGCGGCGGCGTGGGCGGCCTGCCTTTAAAATGCTTCCACGCATGCGTCAAAGTCATTCGACGCATGCGAGGGATGGCGGGCGGCAGGACATGTACGGTAGGTCTGTACAGACGACCGTACATGTCTGGGCGGACAGGTTTCCAGCGGACTGTTTTAAAGCAAGTCCGGGAAACAGTTGTCTGCTCAGAAACGGTCTGTCAGACAATTGTTTGCTGGAATCCTGTCCGCGCCGCTGTACACACGACGGAACATGTCTGCTGAAACTGGTCTGCGGACCAGTTTCAGCAGACATGTTTGGTCGTGAGTACGGGGCCTCAGGCTTTTCTTTTTTGTTGCACATGTTGTGCATTTCATGTTTAAACCATTGCAACTCAAGTTTGTGCGCCTGACATTGTCAGGTGAACTATGCTGCATCTTCTTTTCTCCCTTAGGGACAGAACTACTATGCAGACTATTATACCTTTTATTATTATTATGATCATACTACAGTTTGTTTTTTTGCATTGACTCAGGAGCCTGTACTTTCTGTAAATGCTCCTTCTATGCCAGCTATAAACCATCATCTCTACAATTTTTGTTGGGCGAGTATGAAGCAGTGAGCCTGTCTGTCTGGCTTGCGCCCCTCACAAGTGGAGTTGTTTTATTTTTTAACCGTTTTTTGAACACATGCTTTCCGTGTTTGAGATGGGGTGGGGGAGGTATACTGTACCCCTTGATATGGACTGGGGTGTTGGGCGGATTTGTTTTTTATTATGTTTCAGTTTTATTTGTTTTATTTTTGTGGGTGGTGAAAATGACCGTACTTACCAATACATACTTTGCATGTATATGCTTTCTTCAAAATGTGTTGCAATGCTTTATTCTCTGAGGGGAGTGTGTCTCTAATCTGGGTGTGGATATGGGCCTCCGCTATTGTACCCCCAGTTAATTTTTGTCTAACTTTTCCCTCATGTCTCAAGTCTATAATTTCATGAAATGTCCATGACCTGAACTCGGCAGTCAAAAGTTCCTTTAGTGTTCAAATGTCTGCAGAAATTTAGCCCCCATATGTGTATCTTAGAGGAAACACATCTTCAAGGCTCTAAAACTACCAGGTTGAGGCGGCCTTGGGTGGGATCACTTTATCATGCCACCTACTCTAGCTATGCACGTGGTGTGAGTATCCTAGTGAGGATAGAATCTTTATTGTTTCAGGCCCTGGATGTCCATACAGACCTGGATGGTAAATACATAATTCTCAATGATTGTATATATGATACAACCATGGGTATTGTCAAGATCTACCTCCCGCCTCTGCTACCCAGGTTCTCAATACATCTATGCAAATGTTGCTGGTATATTATGCTGCTGAAATTTTGCTGTTGGGAGATTTTCCCTTTCCGGGATCTGGATAGGCTGTATTCTGTGTCCCGGGGAACACCAGACCTCGTAAATTGGGCTTATATTTTTTGCCCTCACTGATATCTCTGGTGGCACCTACACCCAACTAGTAATTTACCTGTCATTCCACCACTTTTAAGACACTTTCTAGGATTGACTTGACTTTAGCCTCTTACACATACAGAGAGAGAATGAGCGCTTGTGCCACACTCAGTGTGTGCCTCCAACCTGATTGCTCAAAGTGGATTTAAAAAAAATAGTGAAATGGTACATTACATTAGCTACCTCCTGTTCTAATTACCCTGTAGAAGGAATATGCCTATAGCTACCCATTCTCTGGGTGTTTTGGTCTGGTTAAGTGATCTCCCCAGTGCCAGCTTCAGGGGAGAGGAGAAAGTGCCAACAATGGCTGGAATGCTTGACGTCACCTATAGGCTTACTATGGGGCATCCATTGTGAGCTGTTCCTCCTGAAGCCAACCGCTAGAAGCTAATCATGTGACCAGATCTGGGCACCCTGAGAATAGTTATGTGTAAGCATCTTCCTTCTACAGGGTAGTTAGAAGGGGGGGGGGACTGTTTTAAACGTATTTAAATCTAGACTGGAACTGCACTTTAATCTACAGTCAGTAGGATGTGTCCCTTGTGCTGATGCCCCTTTTAGGTAAAATCCTTCTCCGTCTCACCCAATTTTGTAATGTTTCAGTATGGCAGTGGTTAACAGAACTAACAGGCTGTCCTCAAGAGAGCCTGACTATGCCTGCCCTTTGTACCCAGCTTCTGCAGCTACTGCAGCTGCTGACTTTTAATATCAGCACACTTACCTGTCCTGGAGTCCAGCGCCGTCCGCAGCAGAGGACGAGAGAATGCTCGTCACTCTGCTGCCCCCACCTCCATCCCCGGTGAGGGAACCAGAAAGTGAAGCGCTCCGGCTTCACTGCCCGGTTCTATATGGCGCCAAGGAAAGATGGAAAAATCTCCAAAAGGCATCAAATTACAGATTAGACATTCTTATATGTCAAAAAAGTTAGATTTTATTTCCATCATTTACACTTTCAAAATGACAGAAAACAAAAAAATGGCGTCTGCAAAAGTTTTGGCACCCTGCAGAATTTATAGCATGCACTACCCCCTTTGCAAAGCTGAGACCTGCCAGTGTCATGGATTGTTCTTAATCATCGTCTGGGAAGACCAGGTGATGTCAATCTCAAAGGTTTTAAATGCCCAGACTCATCTGACCTTGCCCCAACAATCAGCACCATGGGTTTTTCCAAGCAGTTGTCTAGAAAACTGAAACTGAAAATAGTTGACGCTCACAAAGCTGGAAATGGCTATAAGAAGATAGCAAAGTGTTTTCAGATGTCAATATCCTCTGTTCGGAATGTAATTAAGAAATGGCAGTCATCAGGAACAGTGGAAGTTAAAGCAAGATCTGGAAGACCAAGAAAAATATCAGACAGAACAGCTCACAGGATTGTGGGAAAAGCAATTCAAAACCCACGTTTGACTGCACGATCCCTCCAGAAAGATCTGGCAGACACTGGAGTTGTGGTACACTATTCCACTATAAATAGATACTTGTACAAATATGGGGCCATATTCTGAGTAAGGATACGATGGAGTATCTCAGGATACTCCATCGTATCTCTCTTTTTTGGCCCGTGTATCTATGCAACTGATTCTTAGAATCATTTTCGCATAGATACACTTAAGATCCGCCATGTGTAAGTCACTTACACTGTCGGATCTTAAATGTAATTACGCCGCCCGCCGCTAGATGGCGTTTACATTCAGGTCTTATTTGTTTATGCAAATGAGCCTGATACGCCGATTCCCGAACGAATTTGCTTTGCGTAACCATCGCTAACGACGTTTGCGTAAGCGTAAACTTACCCCTGCTATATGAGGGGTAAGTTTACGCAAGTCCCACGTAGGCCATGTTAAGTATGGCGTCGGGTCTGCGTCGTGTTTTTCCGTTGGCTACGTCGTTTCCCTAAGTCCCTAAGTTGAATACGACTTTACGTCAATGACGCCAACGTGTGCGTCATTGACGTAAAGTCGTATTCAAGAACGACTTGGGGAAACGACGTAGCCGACGGAAAAACACGACGCGGACCCGACGCCATACTTAACATGTTTTACACTGAGAACTGGAGCATGCGCACTGGGCTATTTTAAGCCTGGCGCATGCGCAGTTCGTTAGAATCGGGGGCGCGCTTAATTTAAATAGAAGCCGCCCCCTTGGAGATACGCGTGGCTACGCCGGGCCATTTACACTCCGCCGCCCCAAACTACGGAGCAAGTGTTTGGGGAATACAGCACTTGCTCCTGTAGGTTGGGGCGGCGGAGTGTAAATGGCTTACGCGCCGCCCGCGGGAAATCTAGGAGAATATGGCCCATGGTCTTCATGGAAGAGTCATCAGAAGAAAACCTCTTCTACGTCCTCACCACAAAAATCAGCGTTTGAACTTTACAAATGAACATATAGACAAGCCTGATGCATTTGGGAAACAAGTTCTGTGGACCGATGAGGTTAAAATAGAACTTTTTGGCCGGAATGAGCAAACGTACGTTTGGAGAACAAAGGGCACAGAATTTAATGAAAAGAACCTCTGTCCAACTGTTAAGCATGGGGGTGGATCAATCATGCTTTGGGGTTGTATTGCAGCCAGTTTCAGCAAATGTTGGATGGTAACTTGATGCCATCTGTGAAAAAGCTGAAGTTAAAGAGAGGATGGCTTCTACAAATGGATAATGATCCTAAACACACCTCAAAACCCACGGGGAATTACATCAAGAGGCGTAAACTGAAGGTTTTGCCATGGCCGTCACAATCTCCTGACCTCAACACAATTGAAAATCTATGGATAGACCTTAAAAGAGCAGTGTGTGACAGACAGCCCAGAAAAGGGGGCAGTGCAAGATATTAACTCTGCAGGATGCCCAAACTTTTGCAGACGCCATTTTTTTGTTTTCTGTAATTTTGAAAGTGTAAATGATTGAAATAAAATCTAACTTTTTTTGCCATATAAGAATGTCTAATCTGTAATTTGATGCCTTTTGGAGATTTTTCCATCTTTCCTTGGCTTCGTTATGCACATTAATACAAATTTTTACCTGGGGTGCCCAAATTTTCGATCCCCACTATATGTAGCGATCATGAGACTGGAACTTCAGCTGCCATTTTTCCTGGTTGATAATTTTTAGTCTCACCTGTTGCCTGAAAACTCACACACAAAGCTACAGGGACTCAGTGATCACCTGGATTTTGCAGTTCCCCCATAAGGGACATGCTGAGTCATTCGGTCCGCAATCCATTTCTTGAGTACTCTGCAGAGGCAATGGCAGATTACAGGATCTTTGGAGAGGGAGCATATTGATCAAACAGCTGGAATTTCACTGTGGTCCCAGAGGAAGCGCGAGTTCCTCATAGGTTGATATCAGCTCAGTTGTTCCTAAGAAAACTCTTACACTGACACTGCTCCATCCCCTTGATTCTGGCTCCCTCACAGATGTGCAACATGTGGCCAGCCAGACTTAAATATGATTTTCTGTTGCCATGTCTTATATTCGCCAAAGGGACTTTTGCCACTACTGACATTAAGGTTCTTCTGTTTCTCCTCCCCCTTACTATGTTCACGACTTGCAACCTTAATTCCCTTGTAAACTTGCATTTGCAGTGTGTAATAGTGTCTGGTCCTTCCCTATTCTTGATAAGCCAATTGGGCTTTATATAATGAATAGCCCAACTCCGAGAGCTTATTTACCCCTCCTGGCATTTTTGTACCCTACAGAGGACTAATTAAAAAGAAATGAACTGCTTACTGTGGACACCGCTATTTTTGCACCAAATAATCAATCTACTGTGTGGGTTTATACATTTTTTTTAGACATTCCCTCCTTTAAGGATTTAGTGGATAGGCATTTGGAGACTATTTTGAAGTCTGCCTTTGCTCTGGCAAGTCTAGCCTGTATTGACACCTTATTAGTTGCCCAGATTACAGCAAACTGGGCTGGATAATTCAATAGTGGACTGTTTCCTAATATGGATCTATTCTGTCTACAAGTTTACAGCTCTTTCCCTGAACCCTACTCATTAGATTTCACAGTCCTTACTTTCTGTGCACAGAATTTTTTGGCTTTGAGCTTGGTTAGCTCACCCTGCTTAAGAAAGGTGCTTTTTGTATATGGTCTTTGAAGATGACCTACTATTTGGAAAAATCCTTGAGGAATACATTTAGGTGATTATGGAGGGTTGCTACCTGATATCCACAATTACACCTGTCTATTGAATTGTCTGCCTCTACCTTAGTGTTGTCATCTGTTTCATGTCCATATTTTTGTGGCAGACCCCCTAAACTATCAGATCTGATCAGAATCCCTAACACTGAAGGTTGGTAAGGACATCATTTGACATTTGCTCCAGCTTGGTACAGAGATAACCTGGCTTTAATTTTAAGAGAGGTACAGAGTCTCATTTGCTGTCCTCTGTCTTTTCCATTCTACTACCTGTTTTACTTGTTGCTTTCCAAAAAGTAGACTGTTTTTCTTCACCTCCTAGCAGCTTACAGTCACAAGGGGTGGTCATCTTTTTCTGTTTTAGGTCCAAATACAAGGACTTTCCAAATCTTACAAATGGACCTGTGGCAGTTTATAGGAATGCATGTCCCATCATACCCATCAAACATTCTATTCATATTACTGCAGTACCTGGACTCCTATAGCCGGATTCAGGTAGAGCGGCGTACATTTGAGCGGGCGTAGTGCAGCTCATTTGCGCTACGCCGACGTAAAATACAGAGGCAAGGGCAGTATTCACAAAGCACTTGCTCCCTAAGTTACGTCGGCGTAGCGTAAATGGGCCGGCGTAAGCCCGCCTAATTCAAATTAGGAAGGTAGTGGGCGTGTTGTATTAAAATTAGCCGTGACCCCATGTAAATGACTTCACGAACGGCGCATGCGCGCGCATGCTCAGAATCACGTCGAATTTACGCCCTAAGATACGACGGCTCAATGGCAACAACGTGAACGTAACCTACGCCCAGCCCCATTCACGTACGACTTGCGTAAACAACGTAAAATCCGACGGCAGTTCCAACGTCCATCCCCTAACATGGCTTAGACCAGCTATTTGGTGGTTTATCTTTAAGCCTGAAAAATGCCTTACGTAAACGGCGTAGATTACAGCGACGGGCGTAAGTACGTTCGTGAATCGGCATATCTAGGTCATTTACATATTCGACGTGTAAATCAACGGAAGCGCCCCTAGCGGCCAGTGTAAATATGCACCCAAGATACGACGGCGTAGGAGACTTACGTCGGTCGTATTAAGCCAGAATTCAGGCGTATCTAGTATTGAGAATAAGGCGCATAGATACAATGGTGCATCTGTACACTTACTCTGCGTATCTGTAGATACGCCAGCGTAAGTCTTTCTGAATCTGGCCCCTAGTTGGTCTTCTGTAGATGTGCCTCTAAGTCTACTGTGGGAGGCTTCTGTCTGGTCTTCTGTGAATCAGCTACACTTATGTGAGATTATCTAACCTTAATAACAATTGTGATTTATTTTACTTCCCATCTATTCACACTTTAATGTAGGCTTTACATTAAAGAAAAAAGTTACCACACTCTGTGGTGCTATATCATTAGATCCTTAATCACACCCTGAACATTCATATCCCATGGAACCTTGCCCAATGCCCAAATGCTAATGCTCACACTATATACCCGGATCAAGCACCTAAATTCACCTTTAAACCCATCTCCATCATAGCCACAAAAACATAATTCGGTCTCTGCGCAACAGCACAGCACCCAATGACATCATTCCCACTAAACTGCTGAAAGAAAGTGCCGATATATTGGCACCAGCTATCACGCAGCTTATAAATCAATCATTCAAGGAGGGCATGGTGCCATCCTTGTTGAAACAAGGCACAATAAAACCGATCTTAAAAAAACCCACCATCGACCCTAAAGACCCAAACAATAGGAGGCCCATAACAGGTCTAAATGTTTTCTCCAAAATAATGGAGAAAGAAGTTGTACAACAGTTACAACTGCATTAAGAAACCCAAAAATTACTTGATACGTTTCAATCAGGCTTCCGGCCAGGGCACGGAACTGAAACTGCTCTAGTAAAAATATGGGATGACATCCTAGAGGCCGCAGATGAAGGAGAATCCTCTCTCCTGATCCTGTTGGACCTTAGTGCGGCCTTTGACACGGTAGACCATGGACTACTACTCACTAGGCTAACTGAAGTAGCCAAAGTCGCAGAAGCCGATTTACCATGGTTCTCCTCCTTTTTGGAAAACCGATCACAAACAGTGAAATTGGGATCTTTCACATCAGGAAAGCATACGGTATCATGCGGAGTCCCTCAGGGATCTCCCTTATCACCACTACTGTTCAATATCTATCTCCTCTATCATCAGGAACCAGAAGCTACTTTACCATTCCTATGCAGACGACACTCAACTATATCTCCGCGTCAGCAACGAAAAGGATCATTCTCTTGGATTAGAGAGATCCCTTACTCTAATAGATAACTGGATGACATCCAGTTATCTTAAACTTAATGGTTCAAAAACAGAGCTTCTCCTGTTTCACGCAAACCGGAAAAGTCACTCCACCCCAACTTGGACCCCACCGCCCATTCTGGGTAAAAATATCTCCCCTAGCACCAAAGTCAAAAGTCTCGGAGTCATCTTCGACTCCTACATGACAATGGATGCACAAATAGGGTCAGTAGTCAGCGGATCCCATCATCTGCTACGCCTACTACGCCGACTTACCCCCTTTATCCCTAAAGAGGACATTGCAGTCGTAGTGGGAACAATCATCAATTCCAGACTAGACTACGCTAATGCCCTTTATTTAGGACTTCCCAAATACCAAATCTACCACTAGTCTGCAAGTCGTTCAAAATACGGCCGCTCTATTAGTGACTGGAAAAAAACCATGGGAGTCGATCTCCTTTTCGCTTAGATCTCTTCACTGGCTACCAGTGAAAGACAGAATCACTTTTAAGGCACTTTGCCTAACACACAAGTGTATTCAAGGAAACGCTCCCCAATATCTATGCGAAAAAATAAAAATTTATAACCCAAATCGCATTCTGCGATCAACAAATCAAAACCTACTGGAAATACCCAAGGCAAGATACAAATCCAAAGGAGATCGGAGATTTGCTGTCCAAGGACCTCGACTGTGGAATGCACTACCAACCACCATCTGACTGGAGTCGGACCACTTGCCTTCAGGAGAATGATTAAAACTCATCTCTTCTGAGGTAAAGGGTTTCCTTACAGAAGGAATGGAAACAGCGCCCAGAGGCGATTCAGTTCGCATGTGTTGCGCTCTATAAGTTTTTCACTCACTCACTCACTTCGGTTGATACTGCTTCCTTCTTGTGTTCCTTCAATTTTGTATTGCACAGGGTATCTGGGTCTAATCCTGACATCATGCGTAATCACATCTCCTCCAGGATGACATTTTGTCTATCGCTAACCCTATGTTCATGAACCTACTCTCATTGGTAGCCTTTGATTGTCCCTCCATGAGAAATTCTCTCAGGGTTTGCTTCAGTTCTTCGGGACACCCAGTGGCCAGTTTTCCTCACTCAAGTTCATTGGAACTCTACTCCTTACTTTGTAGGGAGGTTGGTACTACTACCTGGACCCCTTTATACCCAGATCTCCCTGGCCTACAATCCTCAGACTCTGTCCTTAGTTTTGATATACCCTTCCTCCCTCAAGGATTGCCAAGTTGCCTGCCTGTGTTTTGAGCTGAGAAGTCATCCTGTTCACGTCCCCTCAAAGACCTGGCCATTTGGTACGTTCAGCTCCATTTTCCGGCTTAGTACTGGTAAAAAGCACATTGCCCCTGTTCTCAGTACTGGTGTGGACACTTGTGTAAAATGATGGGGGCTGTGATGTGAAAGATCTGTGTCACAGCACAAATGTGAGGTTTGGACCTTCACTGGATGAACATTTTATAGAGTGGACCTCTGTGAATTTGAATTCAATGCCCCTGCTGCCCTGCTGTATGCTTTCTTGCGACCATGTGCATGAAGCCTAAAAGCTGTCAATCTAGTTACTTATGCAGCAAAATATTTTCATATTTCCCAAGATGCTTTCATATTACTGCACAAATTTTCAGTTGGAATGCAAAATTTCAGTTATTCATTTTATATCCTTGTGTTTTTCATGACAAAAAAATAAGAATGATATTTTGAAAAGCTAAATTATAACAAAATAATATCTCTTTGGACTATATAAGTGTCAATCATGGGAAAGCATGTGACTCAATCTTTTCCTCCATTGTGCTTGATTGGCCACAGACAACCAGTGCAGTCACATGGGGTGAGGAAGAAGTCCACAGGTTCACTTAAGTTCTATCTAAAGCTAAAAAAACTTTTCTTTCCATTTTGACTAGGGTTATAGTGTTGGGAGGTGAGTTGTCACTGAAACAGGTGTTGGAAGATTTTCCTATAATTCTTGTTCAACTGACAATGGTCAGTGGGACAGATAGAGAGATTGAGTCTCTCCAGATGGGTCATAAACAGCAATGGCAACCTGACAGGGGTTTGGCCAGTCCCCACTACAAGACCCCTGCTGCTGTCTCTGAGCTTATGAGGAGGAAGCGAACAGAGAGCTACTGCTCCCTTGCATAGCGATTTGATCTTGATCAGGCTCTGGTAAGTATAAGCTGGGGTCTGGGGATGGGCTGCACTCTGAAGATTTTTTACCTTGATTCAGAGAAGGCATTAAAGTGATTGTAAAGGTTTGTTTTAAAAAAAAATATATAACAAACATGCCTATACTGATATACTATACAAGGGTTTTGCACAGAGCAGCCCCGATCCTCCTTTCTGGGGTCCCCTGATGGTGCTCCTGGCCCCTCCTCTTCATAGAGTGCCCCTGCGGAGAGCCACATTCTACAGAGGCACTCGTGTGGGCGCGCTCCCAAGTCCTACTGCTGCATTCATTGGCACAGACAGCAGGACTCAGGCCTGCCCCCCAACTCCCGTGTCACTGGATTTTATAGACGGCAGTGGGAGCCAAAGGCTTTTGCTGCTATCATGAGGACCCGAGAAAGCTGCTGGGCTCATTCTCGTTGTTGGAAAAATCAGGTTCAGGTAAATAAAAGGGGTTCTGGAGGAGCTGCACCTTACAACTCCTTTATGGTAAAAAAAAAAAAAACCTTCAGCTTTTAGAACCACTTTATAGAAATGTTTAGTGTTTGATTTCTGGCATATAATGGCAAACACAATGGATAATTTATATTTTGCTCTAACTAAATTAAAATTCATCTTTTTATTTCAGCACAAAGTCATGATACAAAGAAGAAGTGATGGTTTAAGTCCTGCTATGCCAACAGCTGAAGAAAGAAAGCAGATATTGGCATCATTTGACTCTGTGCCATATTAAGAAAGAACAATAATTGTGCTCATTGTTTTAGGTTTTATTTAATTCTCCAATATCGCTTATATTCACCAGGAGATTGTACATTTTATATTAAATGTGCATAAAGGTTGTTTGGTTTATCAATTTACTTGCAATTACAGAACTAGCCACTGTATATCGCACACATTGCAGTGCCATGAAGACTATGATGGTCAAAATCCATGCTAAGCAGCACTGAAGTGGTGTAGGGCTGCAACTAACGATTATTTTTTTCATAATCGATTAGTTGGCCAATTATTCTTTCGATTAATCGGTTAATAACCTTAAAAAATGTGTGGTGTATAATTTAGTTAATATATAAAGTTTTTATATAAAGTTTAAAAAAACAATTTATTCTTAAATATCCCTATGAAGTGGTAAATACACTGCTCAAAAAAATTAAAGGAACACTTTGAAAACATATTAGATCTCAACGGGAAAAAAAAATCTCATGCTGGATATCTATACTGATATGGACTGGGTAATGTGTTAGGAATGAAAGGATGGCACATCATTTGATGGAAATGAAAATTATCCACCTACAGAGGGCTGAATTCAAAGACACCCTGAAAATCAAAGTAAAAAAAGCAAGCTAGTCCATTTTGCTGAAATTTCATTGCAACAACTCAAAATGGTCCTCAGTGGTTTGTATGGCCCCCAAGTGCTTGTATGCATGCCTGATAACATCAGGGCATGGGATAGAATAAGGTCCTGGACTGCTGCACTCCTTAAAACGATGTCTTTATTTGTACAAATAAAATCCAAAAACAACCAAAGCAATACAGTCAAAACGTGGTGAACAGCAAGAAAAAGGTGGCTGACATGTTTCACATCATATGATGCTTACCCAAGTGCTTGTATGCATGCCTGACAAAATCAGGGCATGCTCCTAATGAGACGACGTATGGTGTCCTGGGGTATTTCCTCCCAGATCTGCACCAGAGCATCACTGAGCTCCTGAACAGACTGAGGTGCAACTTGTCGGCACCGGATGGACCGAAACATAATGTCCCAGAGGTGTTCTTTTGGATTTAGGTCAGGTGAGCGTGGGAGCCATTTAATGGTATCAATTTCTTCATCCTCCAGGAACTGGCTGTATGCTTTCACCACATGAGGCATTGTCGTGCACCAGGAGGAAGCCAGGACCCACTGCACCAGCGTAGGGTCTGACAATGGGTCCAAGGATTTCATCCCGATACCTAATGGCAGTCAGGGTGCCATTGTGTAGCCTGTACAGATCTGTGTGCATCCCTCCATGGATATGCCTCCCCAGACCATCACTGAACCACCACCAAACCGGTCATGCTGAACGATGTTACAGGCAGCATAAAGTTCTCCGCGGCTTCTCCAGACCCTTTCACTCTGTCACATATGCTCAGGGTGAACCTTCACTGTAAAAAGCATGGGGCACCAGTGGTGGACCTGACAATTCTGGTGTTCAATGGAAAATGCCAATCGAGCTCCACAGTGTCCGGCAGTGAGCACAGAGCACACTAGAGGACGTCGGGCCCTCAGGCCACCCCCATGAAGTCTGTTTCTGATTGTTTGGTCAGAGACATTCACACCAATGGCCTGCTGGAGGTCATTTTGTAGGGCTCTGGCAGTGCTCATCCTGTTCCTCCTTGCACAAAGGAGCAGATACCGGTCCTGCTGATGGTTTAAGGACCTTCTATGGCTCTGTCCAGCTCTCCTAGAGTAACTGCCTGTCTCCTGGAATCTCCTCCATGCTCTTGAGACTGTGCTGGGAGACACGACAAACCTTCTGGCAATGACACGTATTGATGTGCCATCCTGGAGGAGTTGGACTGCCTGTGCAACCTTTATAGGGTCCAAGTATCGCCTTGTGCTACCAGTAGTGACACTGACTCTAGCCAAATGCAAAACTAGTGAAAAACAGTCAGAAAAGATGAGTAGGGAAAAAAATGTCAGACACCTCCACCTGAAAAAACATTCCTGTTTTGGAGGTTGTCTCATTGTTGCCCATCTAGTGCACCTGTTGTTAATTTCAATTAACAGCAAAGCAGCTGAAACTGATTAACAACCCCCTCTGTATACACCCCTCCCCCCTCTGCTACTTAACTGACCAGATTAATATCCCAGGAGTTCTGATTCAAAAGTGTCACTTTAATTTTTTTTGAGCAGTGTATAAATAACCAACTATATGGTTAGGGAGCAAAAGCTCTAATCCACTCTGAGAATAACAAACAGAAGAGATATATTGTATATACTATTAGAGGGTGATTCTGGTAAATATCATCAGACTCAGATCAAAAAATTGTATTTTAAAGAAAAAAAATTAAAGACTGTTTTTCAAACAGGACTTGTAATATACTATGGGGCAGATCCACAGACCTCTGCGCCGAGCACTGCATATCTAAGATACGCTACGCCGCTGTAACTTATCTTTTTTTAGTTTGAATCCTCAACGAATCCGCGCCATAAGTTACGGCGGCGTAGTGTATCGCTCGCGGCGTAAGGGCACAGAATTCAAATGGATGTGATGAGGGCGTGTTTTATGTTAATACGTCGTGACCCGACGTAAACAACGTTTTTTTGGAACTGCGCATGCACCGTCCCTGGGGTATCCCAGTGCGCATGCTCGAAATTAAACCGGAACCTGCCAATGCTTACGACGGTGACGTCATTCTATGCAAATTCCTATTCGCGAACGACTTACGCAAGCAACGTAAAAAATTCAAAATTGTACGCGGGAAAGACGGCCATACTTAACATTGAGTACGCCTCAGTATAGCAGCTTTAACTATACGCCGGAAAAAGCCGAACGCAAACAACGGAAAAAAATGCGCCGGCCGGACGTACGTTCGTGGATCGCCGTAAATAGCTAATTTGCATACTCGACGCGGATTTCTACAGAAACGCCACCTAGCGGCCGCCGAAATATTGCACCTAGGATCCGACGGCGTACGAAGATGTACGCCTGTCAGATCCATCCGAGATGCCGTTCGTTTTCAACCACAAAGATGGGAAAGTTTAGAAATAATAGAAAACTTCTTGGTCAATGGAATTTTCAGACCATGTATGTGGGTTTTTGTTCAGAAATTACATTAATTTTAAAACTAAATGTTAATAGCAAGTGAAAATTTCAAACAACATTCTTTCAGCGAATGTACAAAGATCTTTCGTATTAATATAATATTAACAGAAGCCATTATTTGCTCTTTTTGTACTATACAGGGCTAATTTTTTTTTTTTTTTTTTTTTTAAACCCATTATGTTACTGGACTGTTAGGCCTCTCTCACACTGGGCCGCCCTGTGCACCTCCGCTTGCTCAGCGGGGATCGCTCCATATCCCTGCTGAGCCGGCGGATGACAGGGCGGTCCCCGCACACTGTGCAGGGACCGTCCTGTCTTTTCTCCGCTTCCCCCTATGGGGGGATCGAATGAACACGGACCGTCTATCCGTGTTCATCCGATCCGCCAGACGGAAGGAAAAGTAGGTTTTTCCTCTGTCACACTTTGGCGGATCGGAGCGGGTCGGATGTCAGAGGGCATGTCACCGCTGACATTCGCGGCTCCATAGAGGAGCACAGAGCGCCCGTACAGGTCCGCAAAAAAAACTGACAGACGGACCTGTACGGGCACTCAGTGTGAAAGAGCCCTTACTATTTTCATAATCGAATAATTTCATAATCGATTAGTTGTCGATTAAGTTGTTTCGGCCCTACATTGGTAACACAAACAGAGCAAAAGCTCTGTGACAGGTCACAGGTTTACAGTATATTTGCAACCTGTGTGTCAAAGTGGGATCAAGATCGGAAGTCCTCATATCCTACCGGAACACAGTGTTGATGTCGCATGCAGTTTTTATATACAGCGCTGTATATAAATATAAATGGTTTGTTTGGGCTTGCCTGGCACAAACAAATTATTTGAAGTGAATTGAAACCTAGAGTTACAGTAAGCTTTAACCACTTGCCAACCGCCGCACACAGATGTATGTCGACACAATGGCACGGCCAGGCAAATGGGCGTACCTGTACGTCCCTTTAAATTTGCCACCCAGCGGGCGCGTGCCTGCCACGTGCCTCGTGAGTGTGCTTGATGTTCCTGGGCAGCCCGCGATTGCGGTCGGCAAAGGCAGAACAGGGTGATGCCTTTGTAAACAAGGCATTCTCCTATTCGGCCTAGTGACATGTCACTGATGGCTGTTCCCCCGTGATCGGGATTGGTCATCAGTGACATGTCACTCGTAGCCACGCCCCCTAACATTAAGAATCACTCCCTAGTACTGACTTAACCCCTTCAGCGCCACCTAGTGGTTAACCCTTTCACTGCCAGTGTAATTTTTACAGTAATCTGTGCATTTTTTATAGCACTGATCGCTGTAAAAATAACAATGGTCCCAAAAATATGTCAAAGATGTCCGATGTGTCCGACCATAAAGTCACAGTCACAATAAAAATTGCAGATCGCCGCCATTACTAGTAAAAAAAAAATATTAATAAAAATGCCATAAAACTATCCCCTATTTTGTAGACTCTATGGGCCGGATTCAGATACAACATACGACGGCGTATCTCCAGATACGCCGTCGTAAGTCTGAGTGTGAGGCGTCGTATCTTGGCGCCTGATTCAAAGAATCAGATACGCCTCACGCCGTCGTATCTTGGGGTGCATATTTACGCTGGCCGCTAGGTGGCGCTTCCGTTGATTTCCGCGTCAAATATGCAAATGACCTAGATACGCCGATTCACAAACGTAGTTCCGTCCGGCGCATCGTAAGGCGTTTACGTAAGGCATCGGTCCGGCGTAACTTTACCCCTCATAAAGCAGGGGTAAGTCGGAACAGCGTCGTATTTTACATCGTTTGGGTAAGTCGTCCGTGAATGGGGATGGGCGTAGGTGGGCGTAGGTTACATTCATGTCGCCTAAACATTGAGCCGACGTATCTTAGGGAGAAAATTCGACGTGATACTGAGCATGCGCCGTTCGTAAAGCGCGTCATTTACGTGGGGTCACGAATCATTTACAACACGCCCACTACCAGCCTAGTTTGAATTAGGCGGGCTTACGCTGGCCCATATATGCTACGCCGCCGTAATTAAGGACACAAATTGTTTCGAAATACGGTACTCGCCTGACTTAGTTACGGCCGCGTAGCGTACATTAGATGCGCTACACCCGCAAAAAGAAACGCCATTCTTTCTGAATCCGGCCTTATAACTTTTGCGCAAACCAATCAATAAACGCTTATTGCGATTTATTTTTTTATTTTTTTTCAAAAATATGTAGAATATGTATCGGCCTGAACGGAGGAAAAAAAAAGTTTTTTTATATATTTTTGGGGGACATTTATTATAGCAAAAAGTATTGCATATTTTTTTTCAAAATTGTCGCTCTATTTTTGTTTATAGCGCAAAAAATAAACACTGCAGAGGTGATCCAATGCCACCAAAAGAAAGCTCTATTTGTGGGGAAAAAAGGGTGTCAATATTGTTTGGGAGCCACGTTGCACGACCACGCAATTGTCAGTTAAAGCGACGCGGTGCCGAATCGCAAAAAGTGGCCTGGCCAGCGAAATGGTCCGGGGCTGAAACGGTTAATCTACTACAGCAAATACAGAAAAATGTTTGCAGCATGCATGAAAGCATGTGACATTTGTCAATGAATGAATGAATGTTTTTATAAACAGATTCCTTTGGTGTCAAATCAGTATTGGTTTCTCAGGGATCTGGTATCTGTAAATTCCTATTTGATTGGTTGTTATGGCATATTGCACTTTGCGTAAAATCACAGCTCTTTCTGTTGTCTTATTTATCAGTTATATTTTATGATGACGATGCAGAAGGCTTCTATTTTCTATTGGTTACTATACACATCTCTGTAGCGTAAGGACCTATAAATCAAACCTTTGCAAATTGTATCCAGCCAGGCAGGCTCTTGCTCTATTGGTAAAATATTTGTAATCGTGCATTTTAGATTTCTGCAAAATCTATTTATGGTTTTAACCACTTCCCAACCAGCCAATTGTTAATTGACTTAGGGAAGATGGAACTGTACCCGAAAATGTGTTAAAATTCTGTGTCAAAAGTTTACACCACAAATATATCTACAAGGTGACAGCGCTGTGGGAAGAAAAATTGTGGTTCCCTTTAAATTGTTAAAATAGTGCATAACAAATATGAATAAATATTTGTGAAAACCATCACATTTCATTAACTAACAAAATGCTAATGTGCTGCTGTGCAAAATAAGTATCACTCCATAAAAAAATATCAAAGTCCCAAAAGTGGTGTGAGGTCCCCCAAACTCCATACCAAACTAGGCCACATGCCCTCAACATGGGAGAGGAGAAGATCCCGGATGTTCAGACAAGCTGATGGGTGGATGTGCTGAGTAGGTGCTCTATACTCCCCATCCCCCCCGGGCGATGAGACAATTAGCAGACAACTGCAGTTAGGGCGTGTAGAGCGGAGCAGAACACAGCCACGGAGATGTCGACCCGCAGACAAACATCGCAAAAACAAGCGGGAGCAATACGGGCATACCTCTCTCCATGTGTGGGGATGGATGGACCCCAAGCGGAGAAACGACCGGAGGGGAAGAGAGGACTGACGGAACCTAGCAGATACCCCTCAGTAAACGGTCGTAATACAGCCAAAATAGACGGACAGGACCGTCGCTCGACTGATCGTGGGATACAGACTAAAGAGCGGGGATCTCCAGCTATGGGAAGAGGACGGACAATAACGAGCAGTGACAACTTGGTTTGCGATCAATCCCCATGGAGGGCCTATAGAGCATACGAGGTCTAATACGAACGGGACAGGGCAGGAGTGTCCACCGCTGACAATGGGACAAAAGTTGCTACAAGACCCGAGTGGAAGAGAAGGACATAAAGACCCTGAGGTAAAGGGCCAAGTTAGCCCAAACTTTTCAATTACCCCGGTTTCTTTACTGACACCCCCAAAAGCTGTAGGAGGGGAGGTAGTGGACTTAAATGAGGAAACTTTATATAAAAGCTATACTGCAGCCATGGAGAAGAATGGGGCGTCAGAAATAGATGGACTCTCAGTGGAAACAGGCTTTCAGGAGAGAAGCCAAACTATGCAGGTGGAGACTATGCAATGTCTCAATGTGGTGCAAAATGGAGACAACTTGCAATTAAGGCCGGAAGACCACCCTGGTGGCCTAGAGATGGATATGAGAGTTATAAGAGAACTTCTTAAAACACTTCCTACCAAGTCTGACATTTTGCAATTAACAGCGGTAGAACAATCATGCCAGCAAGCAGTGGAGGGCCTTAGAGAGATGTGTGAGCTGGGGCACAGGGTAGAATCAATTGAGAATGAACAGGATGCAGTGACACAGGCAGTTGCAGATATACAAGATACAGTAAAATATCAAGAAGAGCTCCTAAATTCCCTCAGGGACCAATTAGACGATCAAGAAAACAGAGATCGCAGGCAAAACATTTGCATAAAAGGACTACCAGAGACATTTCAGAGTGCGGAACTACTTCCGACAGTTTTTAAGAAATATTCCATAAAATAATGGGAGAGGAGGCATTAGAAACTATTGAGGTTGATAGAATATATCGTATCCCATCATATGTTACCCCCAATGCTGAAAGACCAATAGATATAATATGTAAATTACACAAATTTGCAGTTAAAGAGTCCATAATGAAAGCCGCCCGCAGTAAAAATGAAATTGTCTTTGATGGAATACATATATCACTGTATCCTGACTTATCATACCGAACCCTAATGCAAAAAAGAAGTGTCATGCCAGTCTTGGAAGCTCTACGTGCCGCTGAAGCAAAGTACCAGTGGGGTTTTCCATTTAGCCTCACGGCTTCGCGAAATGGCAGAACAGCAATCCTTCGTACAAAGGATGACTTGCAGTCGTTTACAGAAATATTACACCTACCCCCAATAGATTTCGTGGACTGGAGAAGGAGTAATAATTGAAACTATTTACAACGTCTAGAACTATGGAAACAAGTGCCCTTTAGGAATAAAAACAGCAGAAATAAGTAAAACAATTAAAAGGAAGGAAAAAGAATCGAGGAAATAATGGGAAGGGGGCCCCTGTTTTTTTTTAATACCATTGGGGAGGGATGGTAGGGTGGGGGGGGGTAAAGGGTTGTAGTCTCTCACTTATTGTTTTTGTGCTTTTTTTTTTTTTTGCAAGGGATGGGTATATGTTGTTGGTGTTTATACTGTATATATATAGAAGGTATTTTTTTTTGTTTGTTTTTTGTGTGTGTGTGTGTGGGGGGGGGGGGGGTGTTTATCTCCCATCAGGAGGGAAATTTATATATGTAAAATGGGGAAGAAAACTGATGGTTAAAGGAGTTGTAAAGGAAAAAATGTTGCTGAAATGACTGTTTACAGGGTGTAGAGACACAATAGTTAACTGATTCCTTTTAAAAGTAATTAAAAATAGATAAAAATCAATCATATAATGTACCTACAGTTTCAGTTTCGTTTTTGCATGCTGTTTTCTGCTCTGTAATGTACAGAGACACAGAGCCAATACAGGGCAGTGATGGTTTGTAAAACTAAAATGATTGGTGTTAAGGGGTTTTAGACACACAGTAATCACACCTCCTTGATTAGTGACCACAGAGAGAAAGCTCCCATGACTTTTTTCATCAGGAAACGGACAACCAGGAAGTGTTCAGAACAGAGAAGGATTAGAGCAAAAACAAACAATGAGGGCATGAAACCAGGACTGCAGTAGGGTAAAGGAAGCTATTTAGCTAAAAAAAATCCTTTAGTGACCCTTTAAAAGTTACGTAAATGGTGGTACAACTTTAAGAAAAGTACTGTTTATATATTGCTTAAGGAGAGGATAGATTCCCTCCCCCCTTTTTTTTGTGGATTGGCTATAATACCTTCCCCTCAGTACCCACCCAAACCATGGTTTGCAGTTAACATTATAAGAGCCCCAGCAACCCTGGAGTAATATGGCTTAGAGAAAAGAAGGAGAAGGAGAGAGAGAAAAAAGAAGAAAATAAATAGATAAAAGGGGGTTGCAGGGACCACATACAGTATATTGTATGTGAGGTATCTGTATGTGGAGGTGGTTGGCTATTGGGGAAAGGGAAGGGGACTATAGTAGAGAGGAAAAGTCATGGTTACCCAATGCCTCTATTTGGGGGTGAACTAGGGGTGAAGTAATAATAGGGGAGGGGGAAAAAGGGAGACTACTAACCTAATATAAGGGTCCCACTATGAAGTGGGCATGTGGTAAAATGGGGGTAGGGGAATAAAAGGGGAATGCCCGGGGGGAGGGAAGTAGAGTAATGGGGGGTAAAGGGGTGTTTTACCTGGTAGGCCAGGTCCAATATATGGGACACGAAAATCTGCAAGATTGCAGAAAGGTGGAGAGGTCGGCGAGGGGGAGTATACCCCCCTGCGGACAACTCTTCCGATTAGGGGGTAACCTAGAGTACTGGGTTAGGGGAAGGGAGGGCTGGGGATGAGGACATTTTTCCGTTCTTAATTCTTTGGGGATTTCTGTTTTTGCTTCTTTTTCTCTCTCTCTGCCTCCCTCTCTCCTCTCTCTCACATTGGCAGGGGAACAGAATAGAGATAAACAGCAGCTAGTAGCTGAAGCGTTTTGAATATATAAAAACTAGTGATGGCAGGTCCAATAAAGGTAATAACATATAATGTTAGAGGTTTAAATTCACCCCAGAAGAGAGGCCGTCTTTGGCAAGAGTTACGCCATTATGCAATAGATGTGGCCTTTTTACAAGAAACACATTTCTTGAAAAGGGGCCACATCAAATATGCCCTTACACATATTTAATCAGTGGTTCCATGCTCCGTCCCCGATCGCAAGGGCAAGGGGAGTGACAATAACATTTAGAAAGACATGCCCAGTTATTGTGACATCCTCATAAATAGATCCCGAAGGCCGTTACCTTTTCTTAAAGGTGAAATTGAACGGCTATTGCTATACTTTTGCCTCAGTTTATGCGCCAAACACAGGAATGGCAAATTTCCTGATAAAAACTCTGAAATTACTGGAGAAGTATAGAGAAGGATTTTTGATTTTGGGGGGAGATTTTAATTTAGCAATAAACCCAAGTATAGACACATCAACGGGCAAAACACCCATATCATTTAAGGCCCTAAAACATATAAAACAGCTCTTACGATCTACCCACTTGGTAGATGGATGGCGAGTAATGCACAAGGGGATAAAGGACTATAGCTACTACTCCAAAATACACAATATGTACTCTCGTCTAGATCTTTTCTTTGTGGACCAGTTCTACTTAGAAAAGATCAGATCATGTACGATAGAACCAATAACGATTTCAGACCATGCACCTATCATTATGACCTTACACCCAGTCTCAATAGGCCACCTGGAATGAACATGGCGGTTAAATGAGACATTGTTAGATGATAGTCGCATTGTGGAGGATTTAACTATTAAAATTAAAACATATTTTGAAATGAACGTGTCTGGGGAAACCTCTGAACAAGCTATTTGGGAGGCCCATAAATCCGTGATTAGGGGGGAATTGATAGCTTTGGGGTCAAGGAAAAAAAAGAAAAACAAAAAGAAGTAACAGATCTGCTGGAAGAAATAAATAAGATAGAGATAAAACATAAATCTTCTCTATATCTAGCATCAAGTAAGTTGACTGTCAGGTCACCCGTAGCCAGGTGATGAGTGCACCCCGTTGGGGTCAGGGATGCACCACAGGGTGGTGAACCCTATGGCCGACTACTGCTAGCAGAGACGAAGCGTGAACTTAAGATCACCCAGGGCACGGAGTCTAAGACCCAGTTTTGTATTCACCAGAGCCTTTGATGGTAAGGATGGTCTTGGCCGCAACTGGGTCCAGGTCGCATCCCCGAGATTCCTCAAGTCACACTCCGCAGGGAGAAAGGGAAAGCAGTCAGCAGGAAAAACAGTGGTGATGGGCAAGCCGAAGTCAGGGCAACAGGCAGACAAGGATAACCGTGGGACATGCAAATATTCAGGGGCACAGGCAGACAAGGAAGTCGGGAACAAGCCAAAACGGTACACGGAAAGATGATCGAAGCACTCTGCAAACAGGAACTAGCAACTACACTGCAGACAGGAACTAAGCATAGGAACACTGTTGAACAGCACTGCAGACCTGTAGAGCAACGGTTAATATAGGCTTCCTGGGATGGACTAGGGTGGAGCCATACAGGAAGAGGAAGTGATAAAAAGGGGAACCAGAGCAGGGTCAGCCTCTAATGAACACATGGAGATCAGGTAAGCAGACAGACTTGTTGCATATTCATGACATTGACACAGTGTCTAGATTATAAAACCAAAAATAAATATAGATATTATGCGCATCGTTTCTATGAACAGGGAAACAAATGCGGTCGCCTTTTAGCTAGGCAGCTTAAAAAACAACAAGACTGCAGACATGTTCGTAATTTAACAATACAAAATAAAAAAATAGTAGAAACCCAGGCTATTGCGGCAGAATTGCACACATTTTACGAGACTTTATATAATATTCAACACAAATCGGCAAGTGCCACGAATGAATATCGATTGGGGGAGATCCGGGGCTATATTGCGGACTCAGCGCTACCTTTGCTGCCGCCTGAAGCAACGGAGGTAATAAATAGGCCGATCACAGTTGAAGAAGTGAATGGAGTAAAAGCAAATTTGGCAATAGGGAAAAGCCCAGGGCCAGATGGCTTTACAAATCTATACAATAAGAAATTTGTTTCAAACCTGGGTGCCCCAATATGTGACTACTTCAACTCGATTAACATTTTGAATCCACTTCCTCCAGAAGCCTTATTGGCACACATTACAGTCCTTCCAAAACCAGGAAAAGATCCCCAACACTGCACCAATTATAGACCAATTTCTTTGTTAAATTCCGACACTAAACTAGTATCAAAAATGTTGGCACTTAGACTACAGGATCATTTAGTGAAGCTAGTTCACCCTGATCAAATGGGCTTTATATAGGGCCGTGAGGCCAGAGACAACACCATAAGGGCATTGAATGTCCTCCACTGGATGCAACATGGCCCGGACAGAGCCCCTAGAATAATATTATCTATGGATGCCATGAAGGCTTTTGACAGGGTTAACTGGGCATTTATGACGGAGGTCCTGAGGTGAATGAGAGTGGGAGATTGTATGATAGGCTGGGTACTGGCGTTGTATGCGTCCCCGAGAGCAAGAGTAAAGGTGAATGGCACTTTGTCAAATTATTTCCACATATATAATGGTACGAGACAAGGGTGTCCTCTGTCTCCATTACTATTCGTGATGATATTGGAACCTTTTCTCTGTAAAATAAGGAAAAACAATAGAATCCAGGGAACGTGTATTGGGCCGGATGAACATAAGGTCTCGGCATACGCTGATGACCTGTTCTACCTGTCCGCACCACAGACCTCACTACCTGCTCTGATGGTAGAAGTATCTGGAGTTTTATCCAATTTTAAGATTAATTTTGAGAAGTCTATACTATTCCCCTGCCATGTATCTTCAAGTATGGCTAAGACTCTGCAAGACGCGTATCGCTTTGTATGGAATAAAAAAAATTTGGTCTACTTAGGGACGCATATAACGCCTGACCCAAAACTTCTATACAATTTGAATTATGGTGCCTTGATGGAGGGGGTAAGGGAAGACCTTCAGAAATGGAAGGGTCAGTTATTAACTTGGTTCGGAAGGGTGAATGCAATAAAGATGAGTATACTACCCAAAATAATTTACTTCTTACATAAAGTGCCAATTTCTCTTCCACAGTTTTTTTAAGGGCATACGGAGGGCCTTCGTGTCCTTTGTATGGAATGATAAATGCCCCAGATTAGCCTATGATATTCTGTGTAGAGGAAAGTCAGATGGCGGAGTGGGGTTGCCAGATGTAGCATCATATTATAGGGCAGTGGCACTACTGTAGTACGTATATTGAATTGGAACCACGATTACTCAAACAAAATATGGGTAAAATTAGAGCAAATAATGGCAGGAAGGAATTTGACAGGAACACCCTGGATCCCGAAGGTAGATAGAGGGCTCTCAAAATGGACGTCACCCTTAACTCATAATATGTTAAAGATATGGGATAAAATAAACCAACTAGGAGATTATGCCCCCAGGATATCTCCCCTAACTCCGCTGGAGGGATTCCTGTGGTTCCCTCCAGGTGAGGAAGTAGGATCGATGAAGGACGGGGATACTACATGCGGCAAATTTGCCCCATGTGGAATTCTGACTCCCTTACCAGAATTGAGGCTGAGCTTGGGAACAGTTCCAATGGTGGAGTGGAGGTACCATCAATTAGTGTGCTTCTTTCACAAGTAGAAAACCTTGATAAGACCTCTAAATTCACTTACTATATTTGAAACTAAATGTGTGAAGATAACAAGGGCTAAACACTTACTGTCTCAAATGTATATATTAGTCCTAGGGACCCGGAAAAAAACAACACCCTATTATATTAGAGACTGGGAAGGAGAGCTAAACCACAGGTTTACCACGCTACAAATTAAAAAGCTTATTGACTCCTCACACTATACATCAATAAGCTCACAGATTCAAGAGATGTCTTATAAATTTCTATCGAGGTGGTAAAGAACCCCAGTGAGACTGGCACAGATGTACAGGAATGCAGACAACAGGTGTTGGAGGGGATGTGGACAGGAGGGTACTTTACTCCACCTGTGGTGGTCATGCCCAAAGATCAAAGGATTTTGGCAAGAAATTGCCCCCTGGGTTGAAAGGCTGTCTCCTGGGGAAATGAAATTGACCCCTCTAAACTTCTTATTCCATGGGTCAGCGAGGTCCATTGGATCATATAAGGAGAGTATTACGCTTCATTTATTAAATGCGGCAAAACTATTAATACCTAGACTATGGAAACAGAAGAAAAGACCAATTATTCTTGAATGGAAGAGAGAAGTTAATTTAATTATGGACGCAGAAAGATGGATTTCTATGGTAAAAATAGAAAGGATAAGTTTAGAGAAATGTGGACCGAATGGGAACAACGCTCACCAGAGATAGAATAATATAAGGAGCTGCATAAATTCTAGGTAAATGCTCATGGAGGGAGAGAGGGGGGGGGGTTGTGGAGATTATTTTAACAATTTTTCTTTTCTCTTTTTTCTCTCTTCAACACTTTTTTTTTATGAATGTTCCTGTGGCTCTGCCTAACCCCCACCTGTATAGGTATAAGAGGAGGGGGGGCATTGAGGGAGGGGTTGGGGTTTTTTCACTTTTTTTTTTTTTTAAAAAAGGAAAGGGAAGAGGGGAAGGGAGATAAATAGGGGGTAAGTTATAAATGGGTATTAGGGCTTTTAGAAGCCTCCGATATAAATGTTTTTTTTTTTTTTTTTGGGAAGGGTGGCGGGGTAATAGGAGTGATGAGTGATAAGTTATAAAGGGGCAAAATGGCTTTTTAGAACCCTTTTACATAAGGGTTTTATATTATTATTAATTTTTATTTTTTTTAAGAAAGGGAGAAAGAAAAGAAAGGAAAAATATTTTTTTTCTTTTTTTTTTTCTACCCCCCGACCCTTTTTGTTTATTTTTTCTATAGGGGGGGGTGGGTGGGAGAGAGTCACAGGGAATATGTGGGGGTGAGGGGGACAATTTCCTTTTGTCTTTTTTTTTTTTCTTCTTTCTTTTCTTTTTGGGAGGGGGTGTATAGGATATAGATAATGATGTTTACATTATTATAATGTTTTTGATATGTGATATATTGTTAAATGGAATTTGTTGTTGAAAAATTTATAAACATGTTGATAATAAAAAAAAACATGGGGGAGGAGGGCTTGTGTTTGTTTAATTATGCTTTTTTTTGTTAATGATTAGGGGTACTATGTACCACAACCACTGGACTAGGGATGTGGGGAAGATGCTCTTGTCTTCATTAACACAGAGACAAGGTGGTTTTGCCATGGGGTGGTCCCCCTCAGCAAAGTACCCCCCCCCCCCCCTACCCCCATGTTGAGGGCATGTGGTCTGGTATGGTTTAGGAGGAAGGGTGGGGGGAATGTGCATGCCATTTTTCTATTTTTTTGGTGTGAAGTCCCCACTAAAATTCATACCAGATCCAAAGGATGCCAGCGGGTGAATGTAAATATAGACGCCTATGTAAAAGGGGCCAAAAAAATCTCACACTGCCATTTTGATGTAAAAGCTTGAGATTTGGCAAGAGCCAAAAATATATGTTTTGGCTTTAACCCCCTTGGCAGTAAACCCGAGCGTGACTCGGGGTTGTTTTTTTATGTTGCGATCGGTATCCCCGAGTCACGCTCGGGGTGGATGTGCAGAGAGCGCAGCGGGGTTCCTTACCTTCTCCAGGCGAGCCAGCGATGATCTATCATTGCTGTGAGCGCCGCCGAGACCCCCACTGCGCCGTCCATCGCTCATCTGACTTCCTGGTTCCGTTCCCATGCACCGCAATGGTGCATGGGAACAGAACTGGGAGGGAAATTCAAAAGTTGCACCAACACAAACACATAAAAAGGTGGTGATACAATGTAATCTGAGAGGATTACACTGTATCACTTTGAAAACTGACACAGTGCCCTTTCATTGCCCCTTGCCATTGTCATTTCTGACATATAAAACCATATAAAAAATGGCATCAAAAAAGCGCTGTCCTCCAAATGCGCTTTTGGATCAGCTGAGCGATAGCGGCAGCGACACTGAGTTGATCGCAGATCAGAGCGACAGTGAATCGTGGGGAGATTTGTCATCTGGATCTGACACTGATCCAGAAAGTGACGCCGCCGATGATCCCGCACCTGACCTGAGTGATGTGCGCACTTGGTGCCCTATAGACAGCGATGCGGACCAGACAGCGCCCCCGAGGTTCCGATTTACTGGATCTCCTGGGATGAAGGTTGATGTGGAGGCCAACAACCCTCTGGCGTACCTGAAACTCTTTCTATCTGAGGAGGTAATTTTAAAAATTGTGACGGAGACCAATCGCTACCACGATCAGCAATCTGCTACGCTGCATGGCAGATTTTCCAGATCCAGAAAATGGGAACCGGTCACTGAGGAGGACATCTGGAATTTTCTGGGACTCATCATCCTTCAGGAGGTGGTGGGAAAACCGATCCAGAAATGGTACTGGACCACCAATAAGATGCTGGCCACTCCATTTTTTGGCACTGTGATGTCCGAGTATCGTTTTTCACTAATTATGAAAAACTTACACTTCGCCAACAACGAAGAATTTGACGAGGCCACGCATCCTGCGCCAAAGCTAAAAAAAAATCTGGGAGGTGTGCCAGATGATTGTCGCCAACTTTCAGCGGACCTATGTGCCAGAAAGGGATGTCAGTGTGGACGAAAGTCTGATGGCCTACAAGGGACGCCTGAGTTGGATTCAATTTATTGCGTCCAAAAGAGCGCGCTTTGGCATCAAATTTTATATGCTCTGTGAATCATCCACCGGGTATATATGGAATGTGGTCATTTACACCGGGAAAGATACAAAGTTTAATCCGAGGTACAACCACTATGGGATGGCCACATCGTCTGTCCTTTCACTGCTGGACCCATTACTGAACCAGGGATACTGCGTGACAACGGACAATTTTTATACGTCGCCGGAACTTTATGAGGTTTTGCTCCTCAATAAAACGGATGGGTATGGTACCGTTAGGCCAAACCGGCGTGACATGCCATCTACGTTTGGCAAGAAGAAATTAATAAAAAAAGGAGAGATGATTGCCTTTCAAAAGGGTAAAATGATGGCAATGCGCTGGCGAAACAAAAAGGACGTGTGTCTCATGAGCACCGTGCACAGCACCTCCACTACCATGGTCCGCACAAAATACGGAAAAGATGTGCTGAAACCACAAGTCGTGATTGACTATAACCACACAATGGGAGGTGTCGACCGAGCCGATCAGGCAATGACATTTTACCCGGCGATGCGAAAACAACAAAAGAAATACTACAAAAAGATTTTCAGGCATCTCCTTGAACAATGTCTTTGGAACGCCTATATCCTTTATAAAGCAAACATGAACATACCTCTTGTTCATTCTGACTTTATATGGAAGGTGGCTGAGCAGATCTTTATCAATCACCCGACGCCATCAGTATCTGCTAACAGACCCGGACGACGCTCTGTTGACGTTGGGAATCCAGAACGCCTGACGGGTCGTCATTTTGTAGAATTTGTACCGCCAACCGCACAAAAGTTAGCGCCTACCAGGATGTGCGTCGTTTGCTGCTCCAAGAGGGATGAAAATGGGAAAAAAGTCCGAAAAGAATCAAGGTACTATTGCCCAGATTGCAATGTCGGACTTTGTCTAGTTCCTTGCTTCAAACTTTTTCACACTATGGATGTGTATTGAATTTCTTTCTTTGACTAATTTCTTTATTTTTCATTGCTTTATTGAATAAAATGTACAGTATATTATTGATTAATTATAATTCATGTGTTTGTGTTTCAAATTTATCACATCTGGAATGTCTACTAGAGTCTTGTTTTGGTCAGGTTTAAGTAAGTAATTACTAAGAATTGCAGGCCTATAATACATATCACCAAATTTCCATGAAAAAAATTGTACCGCTTTTGGTATGTAATTTCAGACAGAATCAATACCGCCAGGGAGGTTAAAGCAGCCAGTAGCTGCGTGGTTCACTTACAGAAGACTAAGAGCCTACGTCAACATAGGTTCTGCTTACCCATGCCAGTCTATGGCAGTGCAAAACTCAGTTGGAGCAGGTCAAATGGAGGTCAACTTCACCTGTCTAATTCTGGATGATTACAGAAGAATCTCAAAATAATATCATCAATACAAGCTCAAAGCCTTTCAGCACAGCCCTTTATTGTTACTGCTGAGCTTGCATTAAAGCCTAAAAATATGTTTCCAGGAGCTTACAGTAGATGAATGGTGTATGGGAGGAAAAGAAAAGCTTAAGTATTTTTTATTTTGTTTCATGAGCACAAACATGTATGAAATTATTTTTGACCTATAGTGTTGTACATAAAATATTTTTTAATTTAACATTTTTATTACTAACTTTTCTGAAAGAAAAAGGGTTTTCAGTACCTAGGCTGAGCCTGGAAATATCAGCATGTCTGCCACATTGTTTTCTAAACCCATCAAATGTAAAAATTACAATTTTTGACAGATATCTATCTTTCATCAAATCTAAGCTATAATCATCTATATCAAATCTATCACATTATTGCAGGCATTATAAATTCTAAAATGTTTTTTGGTGTATGTACACACTAAAAAAAATAAAAAGCAATTTTTTTTTAGTCTATATCCATTTCTATACATTGATGTTTCTGTGTGGTCAGCCTATATAATTGTATCTATTAGAGCTCTGCGTAATTCCACATTAGAAGCATTGTAAATACACCATCAAAATATATAAGTGGGCTTGTTGGTAGCCAGGGCTTGTTTTCAAATTTTAAAGTGGACCTCTACAAATCTGTATGAATACCTTTTTAACATCTTGAATAAATGACAACAGTATAATTTGCATTGGCTGAGAGTATTTAGTCTGCTGTGCACAAGAGGAACCATTTTTCCCCTTATCGTCTTCCCCGGTGATCAGACTGCAATATTGTATGTATCACGATACGAAACTGCAGAAAGGTACTGATCTGGATCAAATATTTGTGGACACAACCAAGAACAGCACAGTCATTGGAAATAACATGATTATGTCATCTTTGAGCCTGTATATAAATCCATGACATAGATGCTGGATGATGTCTGTACACAAATGGCTCTGTCCTTCTGGTAAAAAAAAACAGATGATTGAGTTTTGTGATCTTAAGCCCTGTACACAAGGCCCAGAATCTCGTCAGGAAAAAAACGTAGTTTTTCCTGACGAGATTCTTGGCAAGATTCTCTTGCCGGCCGAGTGTACACACGGGCCATTCAAAAGGACCGCTGTTCTTTTGAATGGCACGAACGCAGTGACGTCATCGACTATGATGAGCATGCACTTGTCACATTCGATGCCATTGCCGCCATCTTGCTACACCTAAGCCTTGGAAGCTACCGCGCATGCGTCAAAGTCATTTCGAGCATGCGCGGGTTTCCACCGCGAAAGGTAAGTATACAGACGGAAAAACACTGCCGAGAATCACAACGAGAAAATAGAGATCAGGTTCTCTATTTTTCTCGTCTAGATTCTGGGCAGTTTTCTTGACGAGAGACCTCAAAGCCTCGTACACATGCACGGTTTACTCGGCCAGCAGTTTTCTTGCTGGTTCTTTCCGAGAAAACCATGCGTGTGTAGGAGGCTTCAGTGATTGTCAATAAATACTGGCAAGTGTTACACAGTACTTAGGCTTTCATCTTAACATGAAAAAAATATATCACATGCAGGGTTTATTTCAAATAAATGTGACTGCATCACATACAGTATTAAGGTCCTGAAGGGCATAGAAATCACACATACTTTTTACAAGCTTTGTATTGTTTACATTCCTTGTCAAAGGCTTGTTTTAAACTGATGCAGTACTACATCTGAACAGTAGAGGGCACATTTTTACTAAAGAAGGCAGCAAGTTAACTGTCGGGCTCGGTTCACACTAGATGCCGATGCGGCTCCCAGCAAGGGTCCTGGTTCACCGTTTCAGGTCCGATTTCAGCCTGAAGTTCCCTTCACTGTTGAGACAAAACACAAGTTTCTTGCTGGTGTGCAATGTGGTTTTCTCTCTGCGACACTCATAGAAAATCCCCCTCCAGACATTACAGCAAAGATGCAAATTAGGAAAACAAAGTAAGACTGAATTACACTAAATGCAAACAGCACTTATTTTTTGGCATATTGAGGTGCGTTGCAGCCCATTTCTTTTGCCTACAAAAGTGCAGTAAAGTAAGAAAATGCATTGCATGATTTTGTGAACAGGCCCCTATGCTATGGCTACATCTTTCTGGATTCAAAAGCTTGTTGCAGATATCTTTATTAGCCAATACAGAGTACAAATTCTCTATAGGACTAAATAGAGGCTGCTGAGAGCATTCACAGGCTCACTAAAAAGAAGCCACGTGACGCCAAAGAAGTTGCACAGTCAAGGTCTCAACATACCGGGGACTTGTGAGTTAAAAGTAAAATTGCACTAAAAGGGCAGTTACACTTTAAAGAGATTTATTCATCCATATAGTCCAAGCCTTAAAGGAGAATTATGGGGTTAGTAAAAAATAAAACATATATACTTACCTCCATGCCATAGCATCTGTGTGACCCTGTAGCTGTCCCACGCCAGCTCTGAAGCTGGCCTTACACTAGAAGAATTTGTTAAAAAAAAAATAGTTTCAAAAACATTGTTCAATTTTTTTAATAGATGTGGGGTCAAATTGATGTTTGTTTCTTACCGCACTGATGAGAAAAATAAAAGAAGCAAGATGTAAAATTGTTAACAAATGATTTTTAATACTGAATGAGGTTTTCATTAGGGAAAGTCTATTTACTCCAAAAGCGAATGTTAAAAGCAAACTTTTTGAAGTACTTTTGAATGACATCATTATCATGGAATTGAATGTACTGATGAGAATTTTCATACAAATGCTTGTATGAAACTTTGTCAATGTACAGCCAGCTAAAGACTGAGAGCTGATAGATCCCGTATCCACTGAGTAGTCCACTCCCGATCTGCTTGTAGCGAAGAACGGTTATTACACCCTGCTCCTCCAACACTCACTGGACAACAGGCAGGGGAGAAGGCAGATATGGCTTTTAGCCATGCCTAGAAAGGCAGACTGATAGCTAGATTCACACAGAGTGCCGCAACTTTAAGGCGGCGTAGCGTATCGTATTTACACTACGCCGCCTTAAGTCAGAGAGGCAAGTAATGTATTCTCAAAGTACTTGCCTCCTAACTTACGGCGGCGTAGCGTAAATGCGGCGGGCGCAATCGCGCCTAATTCAAATTCAGCTGAGGGGGCGTGTTTTATGATAATTAGGCTTGACCCGACGTGATTGACGTTTTTTTGGAACGGTGCATGCGCCGTCCGCCTACATTTCCCAGTGTGCATTGCGGCTAAGTCCACCGCAGGGGTTTATTTATTTCGACGTGGACGTAAATGACGTAAATCCCTATTCACGGACGACTTACGCAAACAACGTAAAATTTTCAAATTTCGAAGCGGGAACGGCAGCCATACTTTAACAGTACTAGTCCAACTATTTGATGGAATAACTTTAGGCCTGATAATGCGTTACGGAAACGGCGTATCTGTATTGCGTCGGCCGGGCGTACGTTCGTGAATAGGCGTATCTAGTGATTTACTTATTCTACGCCGACCACAATGGAAGCGCCACCTAGCGGCCAGCCTAATTATTGCACCCTAAGATAGCACGGCGCAAGCCGTCGTATCTTAGATAGGTTTAAGTGTATCTCTGTTTGAGAATACACTTAAACCTAGGTCGGCGCAGATTCCGAGTTAGGTCGGCGTATCTACTGATACGCAGACCTAACTATACCTGAATCTAGCTATGAATCTTTCCCAAATGTGGTGTGGCTGTGCCCTGTCAGTTGGTAGCATGCAGTGCAGTAAGTATCAGCTGATACTGGATCACAGGAGAAAATGGGTAAATGTACCCCTGTGAACCAAAAGAGAAGTATAGCCATTAAAAAGGTTTGAGAAGGGGGCTGCACACAGTGAAAATGTGATAATGCATGCACAAATGTAAAAGGGCAGTTATGGCACAGGCTGCCAATCAGACATTTGTAGATAGGTACAGCAGCAAATTTCACGCATCCTGTGGCGCTCAGGTAGATTTTAAATGAAAACTACAAGAAAACAATGCAAAATACCAAAAGTGCGTTTTCACACGCACCAAAAGAGCCACTGGGTTTAAAAACCTAACTTTTATTAAGATTTGCAATAAAGAGAGGCTATTCCCAACAGTATATGAGATATATGAACTTTATAAGTGGAGACTGGAGTATTCTAACAGCATTAGTACACCCTTCCAAACCATGTGGCTCTTCTAACAATTGGTCACTATATTTCACTTGCCATTTCAGTGTCCCATCCAGCGGCTTATAAACCACGGACGACAAGGACATCACGTATATAATTTAGATATGGGATTTTGGCCCTTATTTGCAGGCTACAGCAAGTATCAACAAGGCTTTACTGCTCCCTAAAGCCAAGCAGTGTATTGACCCAGCCGCTTGCCCAGTATGCACTAGTGACCAAGTAAGTCATAGATAAGGGGAAATGACATTGTGTGGTGTCCATTACCATGTAGCTCCTATCACCACATGGTCAAAATAACCAACAAAATGGAGGTCTTTCCCCATTGACTCCTATATAGAAGAGTCACATGGTTTGGAAGGGTGTTATTAAATTGGTAATAAAGTAATGTTGTTGGAATACTCCAGTCTCGACTTATAAGTATATACCTTTCATTAAACGGTTGGGAATAGCCTCTTTTTAATGCAAACCTCAATAAAAGTTAGGTTTTAAACCCAGTGACTTTTTGGTATTTGTGGAAACACACTTTTTGTATTTTGCAAGACTATTTACCACATGATGGGCTGTACATTTTTGCCTATATTCTCAGGCTCATTGTTTGATATACTACAGAAAAACAGAACTAATTAAAGTGTAGTTGCCTTCACTGAAATGAAGCTGTAGTTGTATTAAACCTAAGCTTTTAATGAAAAGCTTTTCTCTGCCTTCCTGCTAGTCATTGATGACCCCCATAATATTAAGGCTAGATTCACAGTTTTCCTTGTGTATTGCGGTGCTCATAGCAATGCATGGCCCAAAATATGGTCTCCCTTTCAAAATGCACTAAGTTGCAGCAGATACTGTACAGTACATGTAAACTTGCCCCAATGAATGAGATTTCTACCTGAAATAAATTTTCATGCAGCAATATGCACGAGTGAACTCAGATAAGCGTATTCACACTGGTCTGTTTTCATGCAGAAAGGTTAGAATAATGCAGGATTTTATGGGTGCCTAAATAACAATGTTATATTCAAAGATTCCAAAAATCATGAAATTCCAAATCCCTTTAAAAGTACAATAAAATCAATAACAATATCGTGGTCTTTACTACCAAAACACCGTTATGGCATTTTCCATGCTACAATGATGTTAATGTCTCAACATGTTTTGCCATATGTGCAGCTTCTTCAGGAGTGTGATTATTGTAGCACTTAAAACTATCCAACAATTGGATTGGTTTTATTCATTATAATGATATTTTGTGCACCAAAAGAACAGCACAGAGATGGCAGAACGTTAACCATAGGGGGGATAGAGGATCCTATTGTAATACAGCAAAATGTATGCGTTTTACTGTGTAGTTGCATTTCAAGAAGAAATCCTATGAATTTCCATTCATAGTGGCTGGTCCACAGTTATGCATTGCAATTTTGTGTATTTTGGAAAGGAAAACTATATGGGCTCATTCACACCAAATTACTACACATTTTAATAAAGGGGAAACAACTGTGCTAAACCCAAACCAAAAACACACTAAAAAGCAGCTAGCACTCAAACAAAGTCTAACGTGAATAGTGAAAACATAGTGTAGCGCTAATATAAAACAATGTGACAATGTGAAAGTCAATATAGGAGAGTGTAAAATACACTCAAACAAATAATAGTGAGTAAACTAAAGTGAATAAGCACTAATAGATAAACACATGTGCAATAGAGTCCAATAAGACCTATGAGCTTGAAAACTAAATTCTGAGAGGATGTGAGTAGGGTTGAGCGAACCCGAACTGTAAAGTTCGGGTTCGTACTGGACTTTTGGGTTTGTGGTACCCGAACCCCAACAATTTGCTGTAAGTTCGGGTTCGGTGTTCGGTAATGTAATGGCGCGCTGCAGGGCAGCCAATCACCATTTGTTTTACTCGTGTGACCTAGAAGCCATCACAGCCATGCCTACTAATGGCATGGCTGTGATTGGCCAGTGCAGCATGTGACCCAGCCTCTATATAAGCTAGAGGCACATGGCACAGCTCGTCACTCTGCTTTAGATAGGGTAGGGAAAGGCTGATACTGCTGCTGCTTCTACTCTGAGGGACAGAATTAGATAGGAGTCAGACTGTCCTGCTTCAGATATCAAATTACACCAGCACTGCATATGTTCCTGTGAGATACTCTGCATTAGTTACTTTAGGGAAAGGTTCCTGATTGTGCTTGTAGGGAGAGAAATATATAGGAGTCAGTCCTGCTTCAGAAATCAAATTACACCAGCACTGTATATGTTACTGTGAGATACACCCTTTACATACTTTTATTCTATTGTGCTATTCAAAAAACATCCATTTAGGGCAAAAAAAAAAAAAAATTGCAGTGTTTCCTGCATATCTGTACGTGTGAGATACACCCTTTATATACTTTTCTTCTATTGTGCTATTCCAAAAACATCCATTTATGGAAAAAAAAATTGCAGTGTTTCCTCCAGTGTTTGCAGTGTTTCCTCCATATCTGTAGGTGTGAGATAAACACTTTAGCTAGTGTTCTTCTATTGTTCTATTAAAAAAACACCCATTTAGGGCAAAAAAAATATATTTTGCAGTGTTTCCTCCAGTGTGTGCAGTAAATAAATTTAAAACAAAAACCTGTGTTGGCTACCTCGTCCTCCTCCACCGCCGCTTCCACCTACACCACCACCTCAACCTCCTACTCCATATGGACCTCGTCCTCCTAGGTCAAGATTTTTTTTTTTATGTTATTTTAAGTTATTTGTTATTTCCCTATCCACATTTATTTCCAGAGTACTTGCCATGCTCTTACCAACATTGTGCTGCTATTTGCAGCCCTCTAGCCCTTTCCATTAGTTTTTTAGAGACATTTTAGTAGTCAAAAGTTTGGGTCCTCATTGACTTCAATGGGGTTCGGGTTCGGGGTCAAGTTCGGGTCCCGAACCCGGACTTTTTTCCGAAGTTCGGCTGAACCCGTCGAACCCGAACATCCAGGTTTCCACTCAACTCTAGATGTGAGTCAATATGACAAAAAATAGAATCTTCTTATTCAGATGTCACCATAAATGAAAACAGAATCTTCTTATTCAGATGACACCAAACAGAATGATGACAAATTGTCTGTAGTCACTCTAAATCTCCGAAACAGGTATATACAAGATACCCTTACCGAATGGGTTGGTCGCATGTGTCATACGACAGTGCGTCTTATAGGCTTATAATCCTAGACTCTCTGTATGGATGCTGGATGAGTCCTTGCAGGCATAGAAGATCTGAGTCCGTACTGTGAAGGAAGGCGATTCAGTGGATCAAGATGTCAGGTCTCCACGGCTCTGTTGGCGAACACCACAGAGGCAGCTGGATCAGGGTTGTTATACACCTGGATGACTCCTCATGAGCTCCGACGGAAAAAAGAAAAGAAAGAGATGCTCCAAATGGTGCAGGTCAAACCACGTAGGTTTATTTTAAAAAAGGTGTCATACATGAATGACAACAAATAAGGTAAAAGTGATCACAATTTATAAGATCAAATAAAAAGGCAATGTGGGGTGCAGTAAAAGCTCGACTGATGCGTTTCGACACTAAAGGTCTTCCACTGGGGCATATCTCTGACCCTTCACATTGCCACTCAATAAATAGCATTCTAATTACTAGGGTTGTCCCGATACCGATACTAGTATCGGGACCGATTCCGAGTATTTGCGGGAGTACTCGTACTCCCGCAAATACCCCCGATACCCAAATAGAATACTTACCCCCCCCTCCCCCGCCGCCGCCGCCGTGACGCCGCATCCCGCCGCCATTCGCCGCATCCCCGCTGCTGGATACATGGGGGGAGACGCTGGATACATGGGGGGAGACGCTGGATACATGGGGGGAGACGCTGGATACATGGGGGGGAGACGCTGGATGGGGGGAGACACTGGATACATGGGGGGGAGACGCTGGATGGGGGGAGACAATGGCTGCATGGGGGGAGACGCTGGATGGGGGGAGACAATGGCTGCATGGGGGGTGACAATGGCTGGATGGGGGGGTGACAATGGCTGCATGGGGGGTGACAATGGCTGCATGGGGGGTGACAATGGCTGCATGGGGGGTGACAATGGCTGGATGGGGGTGACAATGGCTGCATGGGGGGAGACGCTGGATGGGGGGAGACAATGGCTGGATGGAGGGTGACAATGGCTGCATGGGGGGAGACGCTGGATGGGGGGAGACAATGGCTGGATGGGGGGGTGACAATGGCTGCATGGGGGGAGACGCTGGATGGGGGGAGACGCTGGATGGGGGAGACAATGGCTGCATGGGGGGTGACAATGGCTGGATGGGGGGTGACCATGGCTGGATGGGGGGTGACCATGGCTGGATGGGGGGTGACCATGGCTGGATGGGGGGTGACAATGGCTGCATGGGGGGAGACAATGGCTGGATGGGGGGTGACAATGGCTGGATGGGGGGTGACAATGGCTGGATGGGGGGTGACAATGGCTGGATGGGGGGTGACAATGGCTGGATGGGGGGAGACACTGGATGGGGGGAGACAATGGCTGCATGGGGGGTGACAATGGCTGCATGGGGGGTGACAATGGCTGCATGGGGGAATACATTGCTGGATAGGGGGTGACAATGGCTGGATGGGGGATACATGGCTGCATGGGGGGTGACAATGGCTGCATGGGGGGAGACAATGGCTGCATATGTGGGGGGACATCGCTGCATTTGGGGACACATTTAAAAAAAAGCATCGGTATTCGGTATCGGCGACTACTTGAAAAAAAGTATCGGTACTCGTACTCGGTCCTAAAAAAGTGGTATCGGGACAACCCTACTAATTACCCAAGATGCCCATAAAAAGGGGGTGGGACTAACCCTGGAAGCACTGGCGTGTTTACCAGGTCTCAGTATCTCTAAAGTTTTAATGAATGAACTTCAATAGTGCCACATTTAGTGGAGGCCATGAGTGAAATAAAATATGGGGGTAATGTTTGCCTAAAGAAAAAGGCTATATAGAGGCATGTAGTGCATTGAGGGATGGTGCCACTGTTTGCACTCCATGCCTCATCTTCAAATTCACACCTATTAGCCAATAGGAACAAAAAGGAGTGTGTCATGTGATTAGATCGTCATGGCGGCGGTGAACATGACTGTAGCTGGTCATATGGCATCAAGCAGAGTGCCTCTGTCAACACGCCCCTCGACCAATCTGTGCCGAAGAGGGGGTGGGCCTCGCCATCCAAGAGCCAATCAGAGGCAGCCATCAGACGGCAAGCCACGCAGCGGGCGTGGGACGTCATACGAGCCTGCCCCCCCAACAGGGAGCACAACATCGCCACGTTCCAATGCCCAGACTGCGCGCTCACCAGGCAGGCAATGGAGGCAGATTTACACTGGGCAATGCATTTGTAAGCAAAAAAAGGCTCACGTTAGAGAAAGCGCTGTAGGATCTATAGTAGATACAATCGTTTTCCCGTTTATTATGATAGTATAAAACAGAAAAACGTTAACAGTATGCTTTTCTGTCTGGGACCATAATAATCCTTTAAACATTTAGATACATTATTTGCATTAAATAATTTCCCAAAAGCAAAATGTAGGCTTCCCAGAATCTCCGCACATACACACGTGCTTATTTTATTGACATTTACTTTTTGATAAATGTCAATGTTGTCATTCTGCGCTTCTCACTTTGTCCATTGGCCACTAGATGGTGATATTGAGCTGCCCAAGCTGCTGCATCTTTGATGATAAAGTCTCTAGACTAGATTTCCCTACATTCACTTCCAGTGTTATGATTCTTGTGCTATTGTCATTGTTTTTTTGTTTTTTTTTAAATCAGAAACATTGTCATTGTTTTTAAATGTGATAAAAATGTACACACCACGGCTCAAAAGGGAAACCTGCATATGAGGATAGTGAAGGCTGCTATCAAAGTCTCTTTTTGAAAATGCTGGTTTCCTGGCTGCCATTCTGATGCTTTGACTTCGGTTCTGTCTGAATCTATGACTCAAAACAAGTGCAGAAAAAATCAATTCTGATACTCATTTATAGAATGCGTGTTCCCTCTAAGTGAATCTGAAGTACAAAATATGTACAATATCTGAACCCATGACCTCTGCTGCGTCCGGTATTAGATATTCTTATTGAGCCACTTGAGATGCACTCCCCTCCGGCACATATGGCCTATTAGAACAGTTCTAAAACATTATTTGTAATATTCTAAATCCTGCCCATTCTGGAAATAAATAAATCTGTTGCTGTAACTGATAAAAAGTTCTGACTGTAGTTGGGCTTTAGTTTGACTTTTACCTAAAGTCCAGTTAAAAGGAAATGTCCATTTGTCCATGAACACCACAGTCCAGGCAAGTGTGTCCTGACTTTTAGTCAGCAAAGCAGCAAACAGTTTCAATGTAGAGGAGCTTTGTACAGCAAGTTCATAACATAAAACAAACAGTCCCAGTATAAAAAAAAAACAATTTAAATGTCCCAGTATAAAAAAAATGATTAAATGTCCCAGTATAAAAAAAATGATTAAATGTCCCAGTATAAAAACATGATTTAATCGTTTTTTATATACTGGGACATTTAATAATTTTTTTATACTGGGACATTTAATGTCCTATAATAACAAAAAGATCAAATGTCCCAGTATAAAAAAAATAATAAATGTCCCAGTATAAAACAATATGATGCATGTCCCTCCGCAGTGCCCACTGTACTTACAGTCTCAGGGCGGGAATGTGAGGGGAGCCGTTCGCTTGCGGGAATGCATAGAGGGGGAGGGCGGAGAGCTGACGTAATTCTCTCTCCGCTCTCATCGGGTGGCTGCGACGCTGTGTGGCGTAGCCTTGCAGCCCTGTATGTTAGGGCGGGACAGCGGCGTTGATTGGCCAGGAGGATCACACAATGGGCGGGCTCGGGAATGCAATGCTCTGCACCTCGGCCGCCACAGAAAAACAATTTAAAGTTCCTCGGCGGGCGGCCCGGTACCGTTTGATCCACGGACCGGTACCGGTCCGCGGCCCGGGGGTTGGGGAACACTGGTCTAGAATACTTCAATCACTGAGCAGCAAATGATATCAGCTGTGATGTATTTCAGTTATCTTGCAAACCTGGCCTGTTAGTGGGCCCTGAGGACAGGGTTCATGACCACTGATCTACAACAAAGCTATTTTTCCTAACCATTGTCCTAAATGGAAGTGAAATATGGTGGTAAGTATACTTTTTATAGGAGAATGTGTACACTGTAATGCCCCGTACACACCATCACGTTATGTGATGAAAAAAAACGACATTTTCTGTGAAGTAAAAAATGACGTTTTTGAAACTTCAATTTTCAAAGACGAAGTTGCCTACACACCATCGTTTTTCTCACAATGTTCTAGCAAAGCGAGGTTACGTTCTCACCACTTTTTCCATTGAAGCTTGCTTCATAAGTAGCTTCTGGGCATGCGCGGGTGTAAAAACGTTGTTTTAAACAACGTTTTTTACTACACACGGTCAATTTCTGTGAAGCATGCTTCAATTTTTTTTGGTCGTTTTTTACAAGACATAAAATGACGTTTTCCCCCACACACGGTCAATTAAAGTGATGGTGTGTACGGGGCATAAGTATCTATGATTTTTCTACATTTTGTTGGTTACAGTATATATTCGTTTTTTATGTTTTATTTAACAGCCCCATGAATGTATGAAATAGTCTGCAGGTTTCAGAAATTGCTGTAGGAGACATTATTATTATGGTACTGTGCTCCCACGGGAGGATTCAATAAGGCATTTCTGGCGTTGTATGTAGTTGGAAGCATTTTGTTAAATTTATGGAAACCATGCAATTATTATTATTATTTGTTAGTACTGACACTTACAAATTCAAGTAGTTCATATTTGCAACACTTTTACTGTACAACGTTATTGTTGCCACACATGTTTTAAATAAATTCTGCCATATCGGTGATAAGGAAAGTGGAGGTAAATAAGGCCTCTTCCATGTTGAAGTAAATAGTTGATTTTGTTGCATGTGCAATTATTGTGTTGCATCTTTAAAGTGTAAGTCCACCCTAAGGGCTCTTTCACACGGGCGGCCCGTTCAGGTCCGCCTGCCAGTTTTTTAGGCGGACCTGAACGGGTGCTCCATGCTCCTCTATGGAGCCGCGGATGTCAGCGGTGACATGCCCACTGACATCCGACCCGCTCCGATCCGCCAAAGTGTGAAAGGGGCCTAACACTAAAATCTCTGTATCTACAGACATGTACAATATAACAGTATTCCCGCACTACCCAAGTTGGACTATATAAGGCATTTGGTTCCAGCAAGCACCGAACAGGTCAAACACCACTCAGCAGATATAATCCAAATAAACCAAAATATGGTGCTGCGCTCCAAAGTAAAGTGCTAATGTGACAAATAAAGTGCTTAGTGTAAAAGATCATAGACATAAAAATACATGTGGAAATGATCATTGATTTCATATATCAAAATTACTACATACCGTATATACTCGAGTATAAGCTGGGTTTTTCAGCCCTTTTTTTAAGGCTGAAAATACCCCCCTTGGCTTATACTCGAGTCAGTGTACCTGAAATTCTTGACAGGCCTAAGGCATCCATTCATTGTTTAAAAGTTGCGGTCTCCTCCTGGTCCCTTCCGTGATAGGCGTTTCTCAGCAGACACAGTTCCGCCTATCATGGTCATTCTCTCATACTCGGACTCGGTTTCCCAGCAGACACTGGGGCAGATCCACAAAGGTATTACGCCGGCGTATCTCTTGATACGCTGTGTAATTTCAAATTTTGCGCGTCGTATCTTTGTTTTGTATCCACAAAGCAAGATACGACGGCATCTCGGCTAGATCCGACAGGTGTACGTTTTAGTACGCCGTCAGATCTAAGCTGCACTTTTTTTCAGCGGCCGTTAGGTAGCGTTTCCGTCGAATTCCGCGTCGAGTATGCAAATTAGCTAGTTACAGTGATCCACGAACGTACGTCCGGCCGGCGCATTTTTTTACGTCGTTTGCGTTCGGCTTTTTCCGGCGTATAGTTAAAGCTGCTATATGGTGGCGTACTCAATGTTAAGTATGGCCGTCGTTCCCGCGTACAATTTTGAATTTTTTACGTCGTTTGCGTAAGTCGTTCGCAAATAGGGATTTGCGTCGAATGACGTCACCGTCGTGAGCATTGGCTTGTTCCAGGTTAATTTCGAGCATGCGCACTGGGATACCCCCATGGACGGCGCATGCGCAGTTGAAAAAAAACGTTGTTTACGTCGGGTCACGACGTATTAACATAAAACACACCCCCATCACAGAGATTTGAATGGCGCGCCATTACGCCGCCAAAGATACACTACGCCGCCGTAACTTACGGCGCAAATTCTTTGAGGATTCGAAAAAAAATTAAAAAAAGTTACGGCGGTGTAGTGTATCTTAGATACGCTGCGCCCGGCGCGGAGGTACGTGAATCTGCCCCACTGTGTTCAGTGTTCCGCCAATCATGGGCGTCCTCTTGTCCAGTGTTTGCTGGGAAACTGAGTCCACACGTGAAAGTGCAAGTAGTGAACACTTCACAATAACTAAAAGTTTGACAGTCAGCCCTGGTTCACACTGGGTACGATTTGGAACGATTTGAGATGCGATTTGACATGTCAAATCGCATCTCAAATTGGCTGCAATTGTCGGCAATGGCACTGTCCTAATCAGTGCGACGCCGCATCTGCAATTTCAAAAAGTAGTTCCTGTACTACTTTTCGCGATTTCGGGCCGCGATTTACATTAAATTGCGGCAGAAATCGCGGCAAAATCGCAGTAAAATTGCGCATTTTACCGCGATTTTGAATTCGCAGCAGTGTGAACCTAGGCTAAATGGTGTTTTCAGAGAAGGTGCCGGTGATTTAAGGTGCTGGATATCGACTGACAAATGTGACCATGTGACTTGGGTGATTATTGTCTTCGGTGCAATTTCACCTAAAGGTACAGTAGATCATTACCTTACCGCTGTAAAATAAACAGCATAGAAATAGCCGGGGGTGATCCAGATTATCGTGTCCTTCAAACAATCTTTCTATATGTTTAACCTTAGCTGCTAAGTCAGTGCAGCAAGAGCAGAGCACAAGCTTGTGGAACACAGGTGCCAGCAGACCTAGAGCAGCAAAAGATGGAACCGATAAGGTTAAAGCGGATGTGCCACTAAAAAAATATATTAAAAGCCAGCAGCTACAAATACTGCAGCTGCTGACTTTTAATATAAGGACACTTACCTGTCCTGGAGTCCAGCGCCGATCGCAGCAGATGACGAGCGATCGCTCGTCACCCTGCTGCTCCCCCCTCCATCCACGGTGAGGGAACCAGGAAGTGAAGCGCTCCGGCTTCACTGCCCGGTTCCCTACGGCGCATGCGCGAGTCGCGCTGCGCCCGCCGATTGGCTCCCGCTGTGTGCTGGGAGCCGAGTGTTCCCAGCATACAACGGGGGACGGACGGGAAGCGGAGAAAAAACCCGTCTTTTGCCCGTATCGTAGGGCCGGAAGTGGGTGCAGATACCTGTCTGTAGACAGGTATCTGCACCCCCCTCCCCCCTGAAAGGTGTCAAATGTGACACCGGAGGGGGGGAGGGTGCCGATCAGCGGGACTCCACTTTAGAGTGGAGATCCGCTTTAAACATCTAGGGAGATCGTTTGAGGGACACGATAATCTGGATCAGATTTAGGTGAAATTGCACCAAAGACAATAATCACCCAAGTCACATGGTCACTTTTGTCAGTCGATATCCAGCACCTTAAATCACTGACACCTTCTCTGAAGACACGATCTAACACTAACATATCTAGTCCTGTAAAGAAGAAATCAGTATACATACCTTTTGTGAAGCTGATCTGATCCGCTCTTCATCGGCAGAATCTCTGCAGAGGAGAAAGCCGACAATGGCGGTGAAATGAATGGGAAGTGACGTCACCCATAGAATTACTGTGGGGCTTTCGTTGTCAGGTGGGTCCTCTGCACCCGCCTCTACAGCAAAGCCGCGACTGACAGCTCAGCGTGGGATCGGGTCGGATCGGCTTCAAATAAGGTATGTATACTGATTTCTTATTTACAGGGCTAGATAGGTTGGTGTTCGAATGTGGGTGTCTATAGATGCAGGCATTTTAGTGTTAGCGTGAACTTCTACTGTAAGACAATTCTGCAACAAGTTGTCTTCAAAGTGTTACTAAACCCAGGACCCTGCATTCACTATAGCTGGTCTCCCACAGTATACACAACATGGAAATGTGATTATTATAGTAAATATAAACTAATAAATAACATATCCCATCAGCAGTACAGTAAATAGCAATCTTGTGACTTCTATCAGTGTCTGATAAAGCTAGTGGGAGGAGTTTTCAATCTACTCAGACTGTCTTATGAGGCTACAGGACCCCTGACCCTCTGTCTGGACAGTGCTGATTGGCCTTGTGCTGATCACATGCACTCTCCCCAAAAAAATACTCACTAGCAATATACATCAAACTGAGCATGTGCACAGTGACTCCAGTGGCTCTGTACTAACAGGAGATGGATTGGGGGACAGTGGAAGAAGGGGAGGTTTAGGTAAGACAGGATCAAACAGCCTTTTTACACAATATGCAGGATTAACCCCTTAGGTTCCACAGTAAGTATAACAAGCATGCTTTACTGCATATCCAGACTGATTTTATTGTTTTTTGTTTAGTAACACTTTAAGTCACTATGGAACAGATATTTGACTTCTCTAAATAGCTTCTTCTCAGGGGAGATACTTACAACAGCCCTCTCACAGTTGAAACAGATTCATATACACTTTATCAACACATATAATAGTCTGTGCCAAGTTCTGCCATTCGCCACTCTACCACAGGACAGATTTCTATAGAGTATTTATGACACTCTTCATGAATTCCATGGCAGTGTATATTACCATCTCTGCAAAAAGTATGACCAAGGTGCTGTCTTAGTAGATTTTATGACCATGGCTCCATCTTGTGGATTATTGTAAGTATAACAGCACATCAAAGTTTCACCACTGATCTTTACATTAATGCATTTTTTAACAATTTTTTCTTTGGTGAACAAATAAGTCCACATTGTGAGCTTTATTTTGCAAGCATAAGCACCCTCCCATCCCATGTGTGACAATGCAATGTTCTGTGTCTATATAACATGAGAGATCTAGGTTTTGTCATGTGGGTTTGGAAGTGTATAGTCTCTAATGCTAAGATAATATGTAATTACCAAATTCAGGGGTAAACATTTAAGTGTTATGCCTCGTACACACAACCAGGTTTTCCGATGGGAAAACTGCAAGGAGAGCTTTTGGCTGGGAATCCCGGCCGTGTGTATGCTCCCTCGCAGTTTTTCCGACTGGAAAACTGCCAAAATCCGCCGGTAAAAAAAGAGAACCAGCTCTCTTTTTCCCATCGGGATCCCCAACTGACTTTTTCCCGTCGGAAATCCTGAGCGTGTGTACGAGTACGTGGCATGAGAGTGAAGAAATAGAAATAGATCTTGGTACCCTGTAGTGCTTGTAGTTATATCTTCACGCTCATGCATGATTTGCATACAATAGTATAATGCCCTCAACTTAAACCTTAATGACTACTGTAACCCTTTCCTATGTGGCCTACTAAGAAACAGAGTGGCATAATTCCAGTTTGTCCTAAACAGTTCCGCACACCTCACATACTTTTTCTTCTTACTCCTCAGTTGCTTAAAGTGTTACTTAACCCCGGACACTGTATTCACTATATCTGCTCTCCCACAGTATACAATACATGGAAATTCTATTGTTTTAGTTAATATAAATGGCTAAATACCTTTTCTCATCAGCAGTCTTGTGACTTCTAGTAGTGTTTCGTTAAAGCTTGTGGGAGGAGTTTTCATTCTTCTCTAATTGTCCTATGAGGATGCAGGACCCCTGACCCTCTGTCAGAATAGTGCTTATTGGCCCTGTGCTGATCACATGCACTCTCTCAAGAAAAAACTCTCTAGCAATATACACCAAACTGAGCAAAAATCCCAGTTACCTTGAAGTCACTGACTTCTGTACTTTCTTAGTCACTTGAAATAAAAGAGAAGGTCAGACTAAAGTTAAAACACCTGATATGTGTACCTGTTTGAGGTCGGAGTCTCCAAAAGTGTTAAAATCAATGGATCAACACGACAGCCAGGCAACTAGCATTTTAAGAAGGAGAGGTCAGAAATTTCAGCTTCCATATACCAACTGGTCTCTTTGATATGCCTACATCCCCCCAAAGCTCATGACATTAACTGATTCTACCAGTTACTGCAGATAAACCCCAGTAGATGTTTCCAGAGGACATAGCATTAACATCCATTTAATTTTTCTTAGTCCATAGGGTTCGTTATTGAGTTGGCCCACCCTTTGCAGCTATAACAGCTTCAACTCTTCTGGGAAGACTGTCCACAGGGTTTAGAAGTGTGTCTATGGGAATGTTTGACCATTCTTCCAGAAGCGCATTTGTGAGGCCAGGCACTGATGTAAGACAAGAAGGCCTGGCTTGCAGTCTCCAAACTAATTCATCCCAAAAATAGTGTATTGGGTTGAGGTCAGGACTCTGTGCAGTCCAGTCAAGTTCCTCCAACCCAAGTCATGTTGGAATAGGAAGGGGCCATCCCCAAAATGTTCCCACAAAGTTGGGAGCATGAAATTGTCCAAAATGTCTTGGTATGCTGACGCCTTAAGAGTTCCCTTCACTGGAACTAAGGGGCCAGGCCCAACCCCTGGAAAACAACCCCCACACCATAATCCCCTCTCCACCAAATGATTTTGACCAATGCACAAAGCAAGGCCCATAAAGAAATGGATGGGCAAGTTTGGGGTAGAGGAACTTGACTGGCCTGCACCTCAACCCGATAGAACACCTTCAGACTTTAGGGGGGCCGGACTGTGGTCACTGGGAGTGGAAAAAGTCCGAAGGCAGTGGGGAAAAAACAATGCCATATCGTTGGTGTCAGCAGGAGGAATTGTGTCATCATTGGTGTCATTGGTCCCCGTTGTTAATTGTATTGGGAGGAATTGTGCCCCATTATTGGCATCATTGGGAGGAATTGTGCCCCTTCATTGGTTTCAGTGAGGGTAAATTACACCCCATTGTTGGTGTCAGTGGATGAAAAAGTGTCCCAAGGGCCTGATAAAAGCAAGCAAAGGGCCACAGTTAGGAGACCCCTGAATTAGAGGGAAGACTGCGAGCCAGGCCTTCTTTTCCAACATCAGTGCCAGCCCTCACAAATTTGCTTCTGGAAGAATGGTTATAGCTGCAAAGCGTGAGCCAACTCAATATTGAACCCTACAAAGACTGGGATGCCATTAAAGTTCATGTGCGTGTAAAGGCAGGCATTCCAATACTTTTGACAATATACTGTATGACAATCGAAGTCACACACCTCATGGCTAATGTCACCTGTTATCAGGATGCTGTAGTGGGCTAGAGGGATGGTTACAACCATTATCCAGTCGTAATGAAGATTTTCACCAGCAGACCTTTGTGAAAGAAATTTGTCTTTAATCAAACATTAAGGTCCCCTGAAGAAGTCCTTTGGTGAAGAAACACGTAGGGCGGAGCCACGTCATCGTGCTGACCGGAGGATGTTTGGAGATTAGTGCATATGCCTTTTAACTTTTGTGACTGATATTCTTATTAAATAAATCAACGCTTTTAATGTTTTACAGTATCCAAGACTTTCTTATTTCCATATAACATGTTTTGGAGCTGTGAATGTCCATTTGAAGTACACCCTAAGGCGGTATCTTCACTCATCTCAAGGCCCATAACGGAATGTGATTTAATGGGGAATTCCCCAAAGCTTACCTGTCATCAGGGGGTCCTGGCCATTTGGTAAAGGTGCACTCTGTCCGTATGTTGGTGGTCGGCCTTTGTGGTGAAGGGGATGTGATGTGACTCACCTTTAATTTGAAGCTGAAAGATTTTTTACTATCATCTCTTTGGGACTGTTTTTATTGTTATTAGTTTTTTTACTATTTTAAATTTTTCACTTGGCATTATTTGCTTATGTTTATTATAGTGCAACACTTTGTTTAATATTTATTCAGATATTGACAAAAGGATATTTATCACCTAACAAGTAAGGCATTCCAAACGATTTGTGAAGCGAAACAACTTTATTAATACAGTAATGAGTCACAATAACTCCTTACCACCGTGTAGTAATGATCAACAGCTACAGAAGGTGTTTGAGGTTACTGAGGAAAGTACATTCCACAAGTTTACATACTTTTTTAACATTTATGATGGTTTAAATCACTGGCTCAATAAAAATTTGGTAATGTAAAATTTTGATATTCAACATACAATAAAAAAAAGACTGTTTTTCTTTATTATGTGGATGAAGATCAACCACTGATGTAGAAATCTTCTAATTGGCTACAGACCTTTCCACACGAATATAATTAATCACACTGAATTCATTAGACTATTCACGTTGTATCTGGTAAGCCCCTTAAAGGTGCCAAATGTGGCATCGGAGGGGGGGAGATTAAGACTAAAATTGAATTCCCCTCTGCCTTATAGTTAAAGCGTTTGTTACCCCAACACTTTATATTTCTGATACAGTGGGGCAAAAAAGTATTTAGTCAGCCACCAATTGTGCAAGTTCTCACACTTAATAATATGAGAGAGGCCTGTAATTGTCATCATAGGTATACCTCAACTATGAGGCCCCGTACACACGACCGAGTTTCTCGGCAGAATTCAGCCAGAAACTCGGTCGGAGCTGGATTCTGCCGAGAAACTCGGTCGTGTGTACACTTTTCAGCGAGGAACCCGTCGAGGAACTCATCGGGCCGAAAAGAGAACATGTTCTCTATTTTCTCGTTAGTCAATGGGAAAAGTCGGCCCGCCGAGTTCCTCGGCGGCTTCCACACTGAACTCGACGAGGAACTCGATGTGTTTGGCACGTCAAGTTCCTCGGTCGTGTGTACGGGGCCTCAGAGACAAAATGTGGAAACAAATCCAGACAATCACATTGTCTGATTCGGAAATAATTTATTTGGTGGAAAATGAGTATTTGGTCTCCTCTACAAACAAGCAAGATTTCTGGCTCTCACAGACCTGTATCTTCTTCTTTAAGAGGCTCCTCTGTCCTCCACTCATTACCTGTATTAATGGCACCTGTTTGAACTTGTTATCATTATAAAAGATACCTCTCCACAACCTCAAACAGTCGCACTCCAAACTCCACTATGGTGAAGACCAAAGAGCTGTCGGAGGACACCAGAAACAAAATTGTAGACCTGCACCAGGCTGGGAAGACTGAATCTGCAATAGGCAAGCAGCTTGGTGTGAAGAAATCAACTGTGGGAGCAATAATTAGAAAATGGAAGACATACAAAACCACTGATAATCTCCCTCGATCTGGGGTTCCACGCAACATCTCACCCCGTGGGGTTAAAATTATCACAAGAACGGTGAGCAAAAATCCCAGAACCACATGGGGGTACCTAGTGAATGACCTGCAGAGAGCTGGGACCAACGTAACAAAGGCTACCATCAGTAACACACTACGCTGCCAGGGACTCAGATCCTGCAGTGCCAGACGTGTCCCCCTGCTTAAGCCAGTACATGTCCAGTGCCATCTGAGGTTTGCTAGAGAGCATTTGGATGATCTAGAAGAGGATTGGGAGAATGTCATATGGTCAGATGAAACCAAAATAGAACTGTTTGGTAGAAACACAACTCGTCGTGTTTGAAGGAGAGAGAATGCTGAGTTGCAACCAAAGAACACCATACCTACTGTGAAGCATGGGGGTGGCAAAATCATGCTTTGGGGCTGTTTCTCTGCAAAGGGAACAGGACGACTGATCCGTGTACATAAAAGAATGAATGAGGCTATGTATCGTGAGATTTTGAGTGCAAACCTGTTACGGAACCATGAACCAGACAACAAGACATAAGTGAAAATAAGAAGGCTTTATTGAAAATCAAGCTGTAAAGTAAAAGTCCAAACGAATGGTAAAACCGAAGCAGAGTCTTGTGAAGCCAGAGGTCAGGAACCAGAAGGGTAGTCAGACGAAGCCAGGATCAGGAACCAGCAGGGAAGTCAGACGAAGCCAGGATCAGACACCAGCAGGGAAGTCAGACAAGCCAGGATCAGGAACCAGCAGGGAAGTCAGACGAAGCCAGGATCGGAACCAGAAGCAGCAGCAGTCTTAGAAGCATGTGAACACAGGAGGACCAAGCAAGGAACTGAAGCCACAGACCTCCTATATATATGAGCCAGGCATCCAGCTCCTCCCAGTGGGAAGGAGGAGCCGCAGGGTGGGAGGCTACAAGAGACCCAGAAACCAAGATGGCCGCCAGCACATGTCAAACGAAGGAGACAGGAGAGAGGTAAGACCATGACAAAACCTCCTCCCATCAGCAAGGGCATTGAAGATGAAACGTGGCTGTGTGTTTCAGCATGACAATGATCTCAAACACACCGCAACAAAGAAGTGGCTTCGTAAGAAGGTCCTGGAGTGGCCTAGCCAGTCTCCAGATCTCAACCCCATAGAAAACCGTTGGAGGGAGTTGAAAGTGTTACCCAGCGACAGCCCCAAAACATCACTGCTCTAGAGGAGATCTGCATGGAGGAATGGGCCAACATACCAGCAACAGTGTGTGACAACCTTGTGAAGACTTACAGAACACGTTTCACCTCTGTCATTCCCAAAGGATATATAACAAAGTATTGAGATGAACTTTTGATATTGACCAAATACTTATTTTCCACCATAATTTGCAAAAAAATCTTTCCAAATCAGACAATGTGATTGTCTGGATTTGTTTCCACATTTTGTCTCTCATGGTTGAGGTATACCTATGATGACAATTACATGCCTCTCATCTTTTTAAGTGGGGGAACTTGCACAATTGGTAGCTGACTAAATACTTTTTTGCCCCACTGTATGTGCCTACTGTACCATGTAGTTGTATGAAAAAATATCCCTGTTCTCTTTGTAGTTCTTCCTTTGTGTGAAATCCCTGGTGTTCCTGCCAGCCCCTCTGCTTTCCTATTAAAAACTGACCACAGGAAGCAGGAGAACACATCGTGGTCAGTTCTCTAACTATGCTGGGAACTCAGTGTGCTCTCCTCCAATGAGACTTCTCTTGGCACCCCCCGCTGCACAGCCATTCACTGGGAAGATCAGTGTACTGCTGATTCTCCTCCCCCACCTCGTTTGCAGCTGAGAACAGATGGGAATGTGATCACTTATAAAAAAGGGAAAAAAATATTTATGGTGGTCAGTGACGTGCTCGCCCCCTCCTGGGAACTACATCTGTGCGGCAGAACGCTCTCTACGTGTCAGGCCTTGTACTCACGAGCAGACATGTCCGATGAAACCGGTCCGCGGTCCAGTTTCAGCAGACATGTTCGGTCGTGTGTACGGGGCCTTAGAGACTTCAAGGAGGTGGGAATTACTGGGCGTGCCGCAATTCATACTGGGAAATGTAGTTCCTACATGAACGAGCGCTGCAAACCAGGAAGTGAATGAGAGAACAGAAACTAGAATGCCGGAGGTGATATAGATGAAGGAATTTAATAGGTATTTACTTGTTTTTTAACAGAATCATTACACTATTCTGTCTGTCTACCTTGCAGACATTAATTTTAGGCAAAAAATGTTTTTCCTTTACAACTCCTTTAAATAACAAACATGTTATACTTACCTCCACTGTGCAGCTCGTTTTGCACAGAGTGGCCTCCGATCCACATCTTCTGGGGTTTCTTGGCGGCTGTCTCTGGTCCTCCCCGCAAGAACTCCACACATTCATGCAAGCTCACTGTATCACTCAGCACCGCCCCCCCCCCGGCGCACCGCGTCATTGGATGTGATTGACAGCAGCGCCAGCCAATGGCTGCGCTGCTATCAATCCATCCGCTCTAGCCGCGCTAGCCAATCAACGGCCAGGCTGAGTGGCGAAGAGGATGTCGGGGCCGAGCGCGGGACTTTCGAGGGGCCAGGTAAGTATAACGGGAGCCGGGGGGGGGGGGGTGGTATTGTCTGAAGTTTTTCACCTTAATGCATAGGATGCATCAAGGTGAAAAAACTTTTACCTTTACAAACTCTTTAAAGCTGGGGTTCACCCTAAAAACGATTTTCTAACATGACATCCAGCTCACTCTCTACATTGACAGTATGCCGTTATTTTTTTTTGCTGTACATACCTTTGTACAGCTATTTTCTTCCCCGGCTTCCGGGTAGGGCCTCCCGCAGGAGTGGGCGTTCCTATCCAGCAGGTGATTGACGTGATGACAAAAACAACCTCCACCTGTCGCATAAGGAGCGTCACGGGTTGCCGAAAGAAGCCGAACATCGGTGCGCAGGCGCTGTATAGCGCCGACTCGCCGTTCGGCTTCTTTCGGCAACCCGTGACGCTCCTTATGCGACGGGTGGAGGTCGTTTTTGTCATCACGTCAATCACCTGTTGCATAGGAACGCCCACTCCCGCGGGAGGCCCTACCCGGAAGCCGGGGAAGAAAATAGCTGTACAAAGGTATGTACAGCAAAAAATAAATAAAATAACGGCATACTGTCAATGTAGAGAGTGAGCTGGATGTCATGTTAGAAAATCGTTTTTAGGGTGAACCCCCGCTTTAAGGTGAAGGGCTTGTTTAATTCCCAGAATCAGGTTAGCTGAGAAGATGGTTTAGGCCTTTTTTTTTATAACTTTCCTAAGGTACTAATGTGAACATCAGCACCTAAAAAGGATCTAATAGTTATAGCAGATTTTGTAATCATTTATTATCAGACGGCACATCTGGACTATATCAAGCTTATCTCGTTTAGTACCGTATTTATCGTGGTATAACGCGCTCCCGCGTATACCGCGCACCCCTAAAGTTGCCCCGAATCCTGTGGAAAAAACGTTTTTTTTGTACTTACAGTTTTGGTGTCTTGCGCGGCGTCCATCGGCAGCCTCGTCGGGTCCGGCGTCTGTCTGCGGCTTCGGGTGTCCTCTTCGTCGGGTCCGGCGTCCTTCTGCGGCTTCGGGTGTCCTCTTCGTTGGGTCCGGCATCCTTCTGCGGCTTCGGCTGTCCTCTTCGTCGGGTCCCTCTGCGGTGTCCTTGCGTCCTCCCCGCTCGTTTCCCGCGCCGAGTTTGAATACTGCACCGACATATACTGAGCGCAGTACACTCGTGTATCGTCGGCAGTCTCGGCAACTCTCGCGCTGACGTCCTGTATGCTCAGGACGTCAGCGCGAGAGGCGCCGAGACTGCCCGAAGATACACGAGTGTACTGCGCTCGGTATATGCCGGCTCAGTATTCAAACTCGTGGCGGGAAAGCGGGTATCGGCGTATACCGCGCACCCACGATTTTGCCCTGATTTTCAGGGCAAAATAGTGCGCGGTGTACGCCGATAAATACGGTAATTGACCTGCATATGAACACTGTTCATCTCTGGGTAAAAGGTTAAGCCGCGTACACACGATCAGTCCATCCGATGAGAACGGTCTGAAGGACCGTTCTCATCGGTTAACCGATGAAGCTGACTGATGGTCCGTCGCGCCTACACACCATAGGCTAAATAACCGATCGTGTCAGAACGGGGTGACGTAAAACACAACGACGTGCTGAAAAAAACGAAGTTCAATGCTTCCAAGCATGCGTCGACTTGATTCTGAGCATGCGTGGATTTTTAACCGATGGTCGTGCCTACTAACAATCGGTTTTGACCTATCGGTTAGGAATCCATCGGTTAAATTTAAAGCAAGTTGGCTTTTTTAAAACCAATGGTTAAACAACCTATGGGGCCCACACACAATCGGTTTTGACTGATGAAAACGGTCCATCAGACCGTTGTCCTCTGTTTCACCTATCGTGTGTACGAGGCCTTAGTGTACCTATAATGAAGAATTATGGAAAGACAATCTAAGCAGACAAATGAGCAAAGGCAGACACCAAATCAGTGACACTTTGGAAAACCTGGCACTTATTATACAAGATGCCAAACACTACATATTTTACACAGGTATTTAAGCAGGAAATGTAAACTGTTTTAAGGAAAATAAGAACTCTTTAATAGCAGCAATTATTCTAAAATGAAAATGTGAACAAGTTCTTCGGAGCTATGTGGCGGTCTGCATCACTTTCACACTTGGATTTTCTCCACATGTGGAACATTTTGTTGTAAGAGTCATTCTCCTCATAGTGGCTTGGGCCATGCTTCAAAGTGTACGTTTACCAGCAATACATTACGTTTTTTTTTTTTTTCTTGTATGGACATCAAATTGCAGAGTTTATCTTTGGTTGACTAAACATACACATTCCACTGGCTGCTCCATCATTTCCTGTGACTGGGGCCGAAACAAAACCTTTCTGTTCTCCCCACATTGTTCTGATTAACGAGTCTCTTTGATATTGAATAATTCTGAATGTAGAGAGATGTAACAAATAAATATATGCTATTTTCAATAATTGGCTTTATACATTTAATGTTAAAACTCTTTTTATGCTTATCATTAACAGCACCGTTTTAGCGACACATCTGGTTTGGATAAAGCTTACCCTACGTTCTGGGTGGAATTCGGCTCTTTTCCTTGCTAGGTTCCCGTAGTCATTTCCTTGACTCATTCATAAAATCTGAGCCTTGTGCTGTGTGATTCCTCCAGGATTGACAGGGTACTTAGAAGCAGTGATAGGATATACATGTTTAAACACAATAAACAAGGGATTGAATGGTGCATAGTGCTAGTAAAAATTCCCCTGGTACCTTTCAACAATGTTCTGTATGGTTTGGAGCATAAATGTGCTGCTTTGTTTTTTAATTTTGTTTTTAAAGGGACCCTGTCGCCAGACATTTTTTTTTTAACAAAAGTCTTCCTAAAAGTTTCTATGTGCATTTATACATGTTATTTATTTGTAAATGTCTCCCTTGAGTAGACATTCCAAAGACCTCATTACGCTGGTGGGAAACGTCGGATCTTGTATGTGATGTCAGAAGACCAGAATCACTCAAGGGACAATATCCCTTGAGTATTAGGCTCCATTTCCATAGACGTTTTTACAGCCACTTTCTTTAGCCTTTTTTACAGCTTAAAAACGCCTGTCCATGTTATTTATTTATTTAATTTTTAGAAAAAAAAATTGGGCGTTTTTGAGCGTTTTTGCACGTTTTTGAGCGTTTTTTAAAGTCTGGCATTTTTACAGCTCTACTCTGGAGCTTCAGAACGCACTGGTCATGTGTTTTTTTTTTGCAGCTTAAAAACGGCTCAGCCATCTACAGCTCAAAAACGTCATGGTGGGCATGAGGCCATAGACTAACACAGAGAGCTGTTTTTAAGCTGCAAAAAACGCTCAGAAAATTGGCTGTAAAAACGTCCAAAAACGTCCATGGAAATGGAGCCTTATTCTTCGCCCCCCCCCACCGGCTGCTACACAAAATGTTGTGGGGAGGTGAAGGGAGAGGCAAAGTATATGAACTAGCATAGAGAGCAATAGGACATTCCCAGAAGACGGGGGGGCTTTTACATGTTTTCCACTAATGCCCCCTACACACGATCGGAAATTCCGACAACAAAAGTCCGATGTGAGCTTTTGAACGGAAATTCCGACCGTGTGTATGCGCCATAAGACTTTTGCTGTCAGAATTTTCGCCAAGAAAAGATTGAGAGCGTCTGTAGCAATTCCGACTAGCAAAATTCGGACGCATGCTCGGAAACAAGTCGACGCATGCTCGGAAGCATTTAACTTCATTTTCTCGGCTCGTCGTAGTGTTGTACATCACTGCGTTCTTGACGGTCGAAAGTTCAGAGAACTTTTGTGTGACTGTGTGTATGCAAGCCAAGCTTGAGCGGAATTCAAGGTTTTTCCGACGGAAAATCTGATTGTGTGTACGCGGCATAAAGGTTTTGGACCAAAATTCTTTGTCCCTTAACCACTTAAGGACCACCTCCTGCAGATATACGTCGGCAGAATGGCACGGCTGGGCACAAGCACGTACCTGTACGTCCTCTTTAAGTGCCCAGCCACGGCAAAGTTTTTGCGATTTGGCACTGCGCCGCTTTAACTGACAATTGCGCGGTCGTGCAACGTGGCTCCCAAACAAAATTGCCGTCCTTTTTTTCCCACAAATAGAGCTTTCTTTTGGTGGTATTTGATCACCTCTGCGGTTTTTATTTTGTTGCGCTATAAACAAAAATAGAAAAATGCAATATTTTTTACTTTTTGCTATAATAAATATCCCCCAAAAATCTATAAAACATTTTTTTCCCCTCAGTTTAGGCCGATATGTATTCTTCTACCTATTTTTGGTAAAAAAAAGTTGCAATAAGCGTTTATCGATTGGTTTGCGCAAAATTTATAGCGTTTACAAAAAAGGGGATAGTTTTATTGCATTTTTATTAATTATTATTTTTTTACTACTAATGGCGGCGATCAGCGATTTTTTTCGTGACTGCGACATTATGGCAGGCACTCCGGACAATTTTGACACATTTTTGGGACCATTGTCATTTTCACAGCAAAAAATGCATTGTTTACTGTGAAAATTACAATTGCAGTTTAGGAGTTAACCACAAGGGGGCGCTGAAGGGGTTATGTGTGACCTCATTTGTGTTTCTAACTGTAGGGGGGTGTGGCTGTAGGTGTGACGTCATCGATTGTGTTTCCCTATAAAAGGGATCACACGATCGATGACAGCGCCACAGTAAAGAACGGGGAAGCTGTGTTTACACACAGCTCTCCCCGTTCTTTAGCTCCGGGGATCGATCGGGTCCAAGTCAAATAATAGTTGCTCAAAAAACAAAAGTTAAGGTGCTGGTGCCATTAGTAAAAGATAAACATATGACCACTTACAGGTGATTCAGGTGACCCCACATGGATGTACACTCACGATAGGTGTACCTTCTATTGCTAGATTGCTAGGTCTCACTGTTTTTTTTTTTTGGTTGGACCCACTGTGTATCTTGTCACTAACTTGACCATTGAAATGTACCAGGATGCAATTCCTTCCAATGCCATACACCACCACTCAAAAAACTGTATAAGGGAAAAGGCTCATTGCGCAAAGCAGACAACTTTATTAAACTATATAAAACCTTACAGTTACACCACACCCACATGTATAATTGTCTAAGGATCGGGACCAGGTACATACAGCGCTTATGGTTAAGTAGGGTGGCACCGTTTAGAGATCAGAAGCTGGCTTGTGCTCCAGGGATGGGATGTAACCTGGGGTGGGCTTCCTGAAGATGTTCAATTACAGATGAAAGTAGTTGAGGGAGTTCCACAGCTGATACCTTACATTCCACCTCATGGAGCGCATGCAGGGCTGGACTGGGACAAAAATTTGGCCCTGGACTTCATCCAGACTGGCCCACTTTGACAGGTCTCTCCCATGGCGGCCGGACAACTCCCCCCCCCCCCCCTGGCCACCCAAGCCCCCTCTCCCCCTTCACTAGCCACTAGCCGTTCTACTTTATTAGAGTAGAATGGCTGGTACTGGTTCTCTTATAGGCAGTACCAGTGGGGAAGCTAGCTATTATTTCACCCGGGGCAAAGAATCAGTTTGGTGCCCCCCCTTATGGGACAAGATTAGGCAGACGTGAGAAACTCCCAGGCCATAGCTGTTGAGTCTGCTGTCTGTCCCCTCCCCCATGCTCCTCTGTCGTCCCCCCCTGCTCCTCTGGTCCTCCCCCTGCTTCTTTGTCCCCCCAGGTGAGCGATGCGGGAAGGGAGAGACAGAGAAGCGGAGGGGGGCAGCGGACCGCTGTCACTGAAGCCGGCCCACTGAGCCATCGGCCCACCGGAAAACTCCCTGTAGTCCCAATGGCCAGTCCATCCCTGAGCGCATGTCAGGGCAAAAAGCAAAACAAAAACATATTTAGTACATCTCTGGAATATATGCACATTTCCCCATATTTACAATATGTACAACCGTGAGCACAGGACCAAACAAAAGCAAACTTTGTTGGTGCCCGAAATATACAATGCACAGCAAACCAGTTCACTGTATTTAAATATAAAACTAACCACCATATGCTTGAAATTTAGAGAAGCACAACTGAAAGTTTTAGCATTGCATCATTTCAGACAAAAGGAATCTGTTTCAGCTGTAGAATTACCCGTACTACAGCCAGTATTTGGGGAAATTCCTCATTTCCTACACTATGCCAATTATGCTAAAAGGTTTCTGGTCTGGTTCTATTTTCAGAGAACTGTATGGTAGTAAGAAATGTAAAACAAAAAGTGATATATAAATACTACACAGGTAATGTATTTAAACCATCAAAGGGCTGAAATTTAGATAAACATGCTTTGATTTTTCCTAAAGGAGTTTTTCACTTTAACCACTTAAGGACCAAGCCTATTTTTTACACTTGGGGCCAGATTCACAGTTGTAATACGCCGGCGTATCTCCTGATACTCCGGCGTATTTTCAAATTTGCCGCGTCGTAGCGTTGTTTTGAATCCTCAAAACAAGTTACGACGGCTTTAGGCTTCGATCCGACAGGCGTACGGCTTCGTACGCCTTCGGATCGTAGGTGTAATACTCTGGCGCCCGCTGGGTGGAGTTTGCGTCGTTTTCCGTGTCGGGTATGCAAATGAGCTGTTTACGGCGATCCACGAAGGTACGCGCGTTCGTCGCTTTCTCTTACGTCGTCGCTAGTCGGCTTTTCCCGTCGCAAACTTACGGCTGCTATTTCATGGCTTAGATTTAGACCAGCCATGTTAAAGTATGGCCGTCGTTTCCGCGTCGAATTTCAAATTTTTTTTTTGCGTAAGACGTCCGGGAATACGAAAGGACGTAACGCGCGTCGCCGTTCAAAAAACACGTCGGGGCGCCGTAATTTTGCGCAAAGCACGGCGGGAAATTTCCTAACGGAGCATGCGCAGAACGTTCGGCGCGGGAACGCGCCTAATTTAAATGGTACACACCCCATTTGAATTAGGCGGGCTTGCACCGAACGCATTTACGTTACACCGCCGCAAGTTTACAGGCAAGTGCTTTGTGAATCAAGCACTTGCGCTGAAAACTTGTGGCGGTGTAACGTAAACGAGATACGTTACGCCGCAGCGCAGGTACCTGAATCTGGCCCTTGGTGTTTACAAGTTTTTTTGCTCGAAAATTACTCAGAACCTCTAAACATTATGGGCCAGATTCAGGTACATTTACGGCAGCGTAACGTATCGCATTTACGGGAAAGTGCTTGATTCACAAAGCACTTGCCTGTAAAGTTGCGGCGGCGTAGCGTAAATCCCTCCGGCGCAAGCCCGCCTAATTCAAATGATCCAGGTAGGGGGCGTGGATCATTTAAATTAGGCGCGTTCCCGCGCCGAACGTACTGCGCATGCTCCGTTTTGAAATTTCCCGCCGTGCTTTGCGCGAAATGACATCGCACCGACGTGAGTTACGTCCTTTTCTATTCACGGACGACTTACGCAAAAAAAAAAAAATTCAAAATTCGACGTGGGAGCGACGGCCATACTTTAACATGGCAGGTCTATATATAGGCCACAAAATAGCAGCTCTAACTATACGCCGGGAAAAGCCGACTAGCGACGACGTAAGAGAATGCGACGGCCGCGCGTACCTTCGTGGATCGACGGAAAATGCTAATTCGCATACCCAACGCGGAAAACGACGCGAACTCCACCCAGCGGGCGCCGAAGTATTACACCTACGATCCGAAGGCGTACGAGGCCGTACGCCTGTCGGATCGAAGCCAAAAGCCGTCGTATCTTGGTTTGAGGATTCAAACTAAAGATACGATGCGGCAAATTTGAAAGTACGCCGGAGTATGAGTAGATACTCCGGCGTACTTCTTCTGTGAATCTGGCCCTATATATATTTTTTTTCAGAACCCTAGAGAATAAAATGTTGGTCGTTGCAATACTTTATGTCATACCGTATTTGTGCAGTGGTTTTACAAACGCAATTTTTGGGGAAAAAATACACTTTTTTTTAATAAAAAAATAAGTTAACAGTAAAGTTAGCCCAATTTCTTTATGTTGTAAAAGATAATGTTACGCCAAGTGAATTGATACCCAACATGTCATGCTTCACCAGCCCGTGGAATGGCGACAAACGTTGACACTTAAAAATCTCCATAGGCGACGTGTGACCACTTCAGCCCCTGAAGATTTGCTCCCTTAATGACTAGGCCATTTTTTGCAATTCGCCACTGCGTCGTTTTAACTGACCATGGCGCGGGCGTGCGACTTTGTAAAAAAAATACATTTATGTCCTTTTTTCCCCCACAAATAGAGCTTTCTTTTGGTGGTATTTGATCACCTCATTTTTTTTTTTTTGCGCTATAAACAAAAAAGGGGCGACAATTTTGAAAAAACACAATATTTACTTTTTGCTATAATAAATATCCCCAAAATATTTTTTAACAAAAAATATTTCTTCCTCAGTTTAGGCCAATATATATACTTCTACATATTTTTGGTAAAATAAGGGTATCTTGATTGGTTTGCGCAAAAGTTATAGTGTCTACAAAATAGGGGCTATCTTTATGGCATTTTTATTATTATTATTTTTTTACTAGTAATGGCAGTGATCTGCGATTTTTATCGGGACTGCAACATTGTGGGGGACAGATCGGACATTTTTGACACTTTTTTGGGACCATTGACATTTATACAGCGATCAGTGCTATAAAAATGCACTGATTCCTGTATAAATGACACTGGCAGGGAAGAGGTTAGCTCAGTGTCCTAGGGAGTGATTCTAACTGTGGGGGGATGAGACTTACTGGGTGAGGAGACCAATCGTTGACTCCTAATGGTCTGAAAGCGACCTGAAGTACAGCTACTACAGCTTGCCCAGGGGAGCCAACCTGCCGCAGTATAACTGCGGGCGCTGGTCGGGAAGTGGTTAAAAATGGCTACAGGATACAAGTCGATACTTCACATGTGTGGTTTGAACACCGTTTACATATGCAGGCACGTCTTACATATGCGTTCGCTTCTGCGCGCGAGCACAGAGGGACAGGGCACTTTAATTTTTTTTATTATTATTTATTTTACACTATCCCTTTAACCACTTCAGCCCAGGAGGATTTGGCTGCCCAATGACTGGGCCATTTTTTGCGATTCGGCACTGCGTCGCTATAACTGACAATTGACAAAATTGACGACCTTTTTTCCCCACAAATAGAGCTTTCTTTTGTTGGTATTTGATCATCTTTGCGTTTTTTATTTTGAAGAAATTCTAAGTAGAGACGTAAAATCGATTGTGGGCCGTCCAAAAGTGGTTAAAAGGTACAGGCCCAGATTCTCAAAGGAGATACGCCGTCGTATCTCTGAGTCTGAGCAGTCGTATCTATGCGCCTGATTCTTAGAATCAGTTAAGCATAGATTTGTATTAGATCCCACCGGCGTAAGTCTCTTACGCCGTCGGATCTTAACTGCATATTTACGCTGGCCGCTAGGGGCGTGTACACTGATTTACGCCTAGAAATATGTAAATCAGCTAGATACACGAATTCACGAACTTACGCCCGGCCGACGCAGTACAGATACGCCGTTTACTTTAGGCTTTTCCGGCGTAAAGTTACCCCTGCTGTATGAGGCGTACATGCGGCGTACCAATGTTAAGTATGGACGTCGTTCCTGCGTATAATTTCAAAAATGTTACGTTGTTTGCGTAAGTCGTTCGCGAATAGGGCTGGGCGTCATTTACGTTCACGTCAAAAGCATTGGCTTCTTGCGGGTTAATTTGGAGCATGCACACTGGGATACTTTTATGGACGGCGCATGCGCCATTCGTAAAAAGCGTAATTTACGTGGGTGGGGTCACAAAAAATTTACATATCACACGCCCACATCTACCACATTTGAATTAGGCGGGCTTACGCCGGCCTATTTACGCTACGCCGCCGCAACTTTCTTTTGAGAATACGACACTTGCCTGTAAAAGGTGCGGAGGCGCAACGTAAATAGGATACGTTACGCCCGCACAAAGATACGCACATCTACGTGAATCCGGGCCACAATCTATACAAAACTGGTATTTCAGTTTTTAGTAGATGATAGACCAATCTTTCTCAAGCAAGTTTGTGAAAGGCTGTACTGGAGAGTTAAACCAACTAAAAATCACATATTTATTGGGGGCTATTTTGGTGAGATGTCTATGCCAATGTTCCTGGGTCTGTACTCCTGCTGTGGCCAAAATGAGGGACTCCCACTATCCCTGTTTGATTTCTTTACAGCTGAACCTTTTCCATCTTCCAGTCTCCTTTACAGCAGAGCTTAGACTTAGAGGGGAGAAGCAGTACCAGGAGCCAGTCAGTTGGGCTGCAGTACTTATTTGCTAAGAAGAGACATGCTGATAGGAGGAGAGAAAAGTGATAGAATACAGAGAAATGGACAATTACCAATTCCTTTCGGGTCTTGTACTTAACAGGGGATAGGTAATTGCAGCAGGTAAAAAAATCATGTTTCCTGCCCTGCCACGCGGTGCTGTGTGGCAAACTTGCGTAAATCTCACAACATGATGTACAGAAACAAACCCTTCAGCAGTAAAGTACAGTAAATCAGTAAACCAGCCCCCATATATGTATTGCCTTTGTGTATTTAGCGGTTTACCAAGTGTTCAGCTTTACATTTTATTGTTTGATGAATGTTATGATGCAAAACACAATGGTAGACAGGAAAATGGTAGATGTTATGGCTGAGAGATTATACAATCAAAGCATCCATCCATGGCTTATAAAAACTCTGGGGTTTTACCCATACCTGAAATATTACTTTTGTATGGGTTTTCCTTTTAAACAAAAGCTATTTCTTGGTTTCAGTTTTTTTGAGGTGCTCCTTGTAAGTGTAGCACCCTCTACATAGATAGGTGCTGGATTAGGATTTTTGGTGAGTGTAGGAAAATTTAGGCAGGCCTGGCTAGCAGCCAGGCCTGTTTGTTTTGTGTGGGCTGGGAGTGGCTCAGAGTTAGCAGCTGGTGACTGACAGGCAGCGTCACTGAGACCTCCCTCTTTTTTCTAGAGAATTCTAGAAGGAGAGGTGAGGTGAGCTAAGGAGCCCTGACCAATCCCCATGTCAGGAAAGGTTCCATCCGCTGGTGACACTGCCTGATATTTGGCGTGCCTGGAAACTGCCAGGGGAGTTCTCCCCTGGTGGTGGTATCATGTGATCTTTGCAGGCGTCCACCAGCGGGTGGTTCCTGGCAGTGTGGGGCCGACATCTTCTTCTGCAGTCAGGCTTCACCTGAGTCTGATTGCAGGATATGTGCATAAATACCCGGCAGACACACTCATACTTGCCTTGGTATCTCTCCTTGCGCCCTGACCCTGAGAAGCTCTGCATCTGTACCTGATCTTGTCTGTTACCTGAACCCTGAACCTGTACCCATCCCTCCCGTGATCCATCCATCCTCTCCTTGTCCTGTTTGTTTTCCCTTTCCCTAGCTGCTGACCTCCCATTGACGACCCTGGCCTGGCCCTGTTTATGATTCTGTTTTTTCCCATTACTTGTACATATTGGTCTGTTACTGTTATTATTTGTGGGTTCTTTTGGTATTGGTTGTTGTGCACTGTGTGGTATTGGAGGTGGTTGTATTTATATTATTTCACTTATCTTTATTAAATTATCATATTTCACTTAAACACATTTGGGTTTCCTCTGTTGCAGTCCACACAGTTCTGGTCTTATCTGATAAGTGACACCCCAACTTGGGTTGGCAGGGGGCGGGCCTCGTTAAATATCCAGGGTCAGCCCAGCTGGAGAGGAGTGGAAGAACTGGAGATGGAGTACAAGGCTGTTGGTTCTTTGAGGTAGCTCCCCAGTCTGAGGGGGGGGGGGACTTGGGCCTGGGGCTCGGGTACAGGACGGAGCCCTTCAGGAAAGTGTGATGGTTCTGGACAGGAGGAGCAAGAGAGGACAGCAGGAACTAGTACTGTCAGGCAAGTCTTCAGGAGGGAGCCACTGGTTACAGCCAGGAGGTGCTGGTGAGTGACATGTGCAGTCAGGACTGGGGAGGCAGGCCTGAGAGGACTGGGAGCATGCAGTCAGAGATGGGTGCAGAGCCAGTAGTGAGGACTGCAGTGTCATGGGCAGTGGAGTCAGGCAGCTGCAGCCAGGAAGGCTGACAGGGCCTGAAGAGAGCTAACTGGGAGCAGTAGTCCATCAGTAGGACAGCCAGCACTAAAGACTTTTCATTTCTTGCTACACCAAATGGGCCTGCGGTCCCTGCCTGCTAAAGGCAAATACTAAAGCCTGGTTGAGCCAGTGCCAGGCCTAGCTGCTCCTGGGAGATAAAGAGTTGTGCAGGAGGAAGGAAGAGGAATAGTCTGCAAGCAAGGAAAGTGCTGGAGAAGACTGGAGTAGTAACTTGTACAGAGAAGTGTATATAGTTGTCCCAAGTGATTGATATACAATCCACCAATTGATTGATATACAATCTACCAGGCACCCCATATTTCCCTCACCCCATTCAAGTTAAATTCCCTCAAAATAAACAAAAACAAGCACATGGACTGTTGTCTCAAAGTGACTGGGAAGTGAATGCTGGGCTGGGCAGTGTGACAGGTGGGCCACATCCCTTAGCAGCCCCTACGGGGGTACCGCTACAATACCATAAAGTTTTGGTTATAAAGGATTCAGTACACAAGCCAGCTTTTCAACACAAAACTGCTTGATTTGGCAGTTATCCTCCAATGACTGGAATATAATGTAATTTGGTGTAAAGCAGTAATATTCCACACAGGGTACAAAAATATTCCCTCCTCCCTCACCATGGATAGCAGCACACGAGGAATATGGATCTGTAATCCAATGTGAAAGGTCATAAATGTGAGCCACCACTCTTCGCCAACAGCTGTTCATGACATTTAGCATTGCTGGTGAGGGGCATACAAACTGGTTTCAACATTTCAGGGCTCTTTGGTATTAGTTGGATGCGGCCCATAGATGTACCATTTATGTCAGTGTAAGAAGTTGTCTGATGTAATCTCCCAGAATCCAGTCTACACCTCAGTGCATGTGTGTTGATGCAGGTTTATTATATGCATATATAGGGGCAGATCCTCAAAGAAATTACGCCGGCGTATCTGTTGATACGCCGCGTAATTTAAAATTTTGCACGTCGTATCTTTGTTTTGGTATCCACCAAACAAGATACGACGGCATCTGTGTTAGATCCGACAGGCGTACGCCTTAGTACGCCATCGGATCTAAGATGCAATTTTCCGGCGGCCGCTGGGTGTCGTTCACGTCGTAATCTGCGTCGAGTATGCAAATGAGCTATTTCCGACGATCCACGAACGTACGAGCGGCCGTCGCATTCTTTTACGTCGTTTCCGTTCGGCTTTTTCCGGCGTGTAGTTAAAGCTGCTATCTGGTGGCGTACTCAATGTTAAGTATGGCCGTCGTTCCCACATATAATTTTGAAAATTTTACGTCGTTTGCGTAAGTCGTCTGTGAATGGGGCTGGACGCCATTTAGATTCACGTCGAAAACATCAACGTCCTTGCAACGTCATTTGGAGCAATGCACCCTGGGAGTTTTGACGGACAGGGCATGCGCAGTTTGTTCGGCGCAGGGACGCACTTAATTTAAATGAAACGCCCCCTACTCGCCGCATTTGAATTCCGCGCCCTTACGCCGCAAGAGATACACTACGCCGCCGTAACTTACGGCGCAAATTCTTTCTGGATTTAAACCAAAGCCAGGTAAGTTACGGCGGTGTAGCGTATCTCAGATACGCTGCGCCGGTGCAGATCTTTGAGGATCTGCCCTATAATATTTATACATATATTATATGCCCGGCTTACCCTTCAGGGCCCATTCTCACCATTGCATTTTGTTATGTATTATGCTGCGCGTTAATGCAGCTCATTCATCTGAATAGGCTGCCTAGTGCACCAGAAAAAGGAGCCCTTACCTTTTTGTGGTAACGCAATGCACGTCCATTGGCAAGTCAAAATTAATGGCACCACATTGTACAAAATGCAGGCAACGTGTTTTGCCACGTGTTGTAATGTAATAGTATGAATGGGCTTCTCTTTTTTTTTTAAGCGTGTTTGCTATAGCAAGGATGACAGCTAGCCACACATTAACACGATTTGAACTAAAAGCAAAACAGACAAGTACTGTATACACAGGTCCTTAAAGTAAATATCTGAGGACCTGGAAGCTACACAGCACATACTGTATATAGTAGCGCATTTCTCTCAATGCTGCAATCCATGCTGGCTGGATTTCATTTTGCAGATTTATTCACCCGTCTTTACCCATTGGTTTTGTTGATATGGTCTTTGGCCCTTGAGAACGGTGGGATGCATTTCACAAAATAAATGTCAAACATGCTGCCATTTCCTTTGCTGCTCAGTGGCCTATCTTTACATAGGCCCAGATTCAAGTAGCAATTGCGCCTGTGTAACCATAGGTTACACAGCGCAATTGCTTACTTGCCCCGGTGTTACGAATGCTACTGATTCAGGAACATCGTAACGCAGACTGCAGCCTAAAATCTGCATGGCATAAGGCTCTTATGCCACGCATATCTAGGCTGCATTCTTGCGATGACCGCTAGGGGGCGTTCCCATTGTGGTCAGCGTATAGTATGCAAATTGCATACTAACACCGATTCACAATGTTGCGCGAGCCCTGCGTACGCAATTTACGTCGTTTCCGTACGGCGTGTTTAGCGTAAGGCTGCCCCTTCTAATAGCAGGGGCAGCCAATGCTAAAGTATACCCGTCGTTCCCGTGTCGCGACGTTCGAATTTTACGTAATTTGCATAAGTGATTCGTGAATGGCGCTGGACGCCATTCACGTTCACTTTGAAGCAAATGACGTCCTTGCGACGTCATTTGCCGCAATGCACGTCGGGAAAGTTTCCCGACGGAGCATGCGCTCTACGCTCGGCGCGCCTAATTTAAATGATTCCCGCCCCCTACGGGATCATTTACATTAGGCGCCCTTACGCAGGGCAAGTTTACACAGCGCACACGCAATTTACGGAGCTACTGCTCCGTGAATCGCGGGTAGCGCAGTAAATTTGCGGGGGCGCAGGGCAAAAACGCTGCCCTGCGCCTCCGTAAATAAGGGGCAAATCTACCTGAATCCAGGCCAGAGACTGAAGGGGTAGCCTATCATGAATGCTGCTGCTGCTGCTAGACTCATCCACCTTACCAACCTTCCAGTGTCCACCAACCCTTATTAAAATATTATAAAGTCATTCACAACTCTGCCTTTAGCAACAATACCAACCTTATCCTAAAATGTCATCCAAGCCGTCTTCTCTCCTCCCAAGACCTCTTCCTCTCTAGTCCTCTCATCACCTCCACCCATTCTTGCCTCTAGGACTTCTTCAGAACATCTGCAATTCCCTAGAACTCCCCAATCTGTCCAGCTTTTGCCTTCCTTTAGACCAGTGGTTCTCAACCTGGGGGTCGGGACCCCCTTGGGGGTCAAAAGATAATTTGCCAGGGGTCACCGAATCCTGGGCTATTCCTGAAGACCGCACCACTCTCCCAGACTTTTTGCAGCCACCCAGCAGGGCTGTCCCTGGAGCCTGTGGCTGCCCAGCTGGGTTGTTCCTGGAGCCCACGGCCGCCCACTCAGCCTCTTCGCAGGTGCCCATTCAGTTCACAGCATGGCTGGGGGGCAGAGACTTGAGGTCAGCTGACTGGTGAGGAATGTGAAGTGGGATGGGCTAGAGGAGACCCCATCTCCTGATTTTGGCATAGGTGTCACTGCTGCGAGAAACCACAAAGTCAGAGACACAGTGAAGCCGGAGACACAGCGAGTGTGATTATAGTTGCCATTAAAAGGCCTGTGGTTTAGGCGCAAATTACTTGTCATGCCTTGGGTGATGACAACCCATGCTACAAAAATAATTTTACTATTAGGGGTCCCCACAACTTGGGAAATTTTATCAAGGGGTCATGGCACTAGATGGTTGAGAACCACTGCATTAGACAATCCCTAAAAACGCATTTCTTCAGAGAAGTCCTTTTTGTCTCTACCTATTAAACTGCACTTTTACTTTCTCTTTCAGCTCATCCCTCAGTTATTACCTTTTGGATCACTTAAAGGTAATTTTTTCCCCCCTAAATAGCTTCCTTTACCTTAGTGCAGTCCTCTTTCACTTACCTCATCCTTCCATTTTGCTTTTAAATGTCCTTATTTCTTCTGAGAAATCCTCACTTTCTGTTCTGTCTGTAACTCCACACAGTAATGCAAGGCTCTCTCCCTGGTGTGGAGAAAGCCTCTTGAGGGGGGAGGGGGCGAGCAGGAGGGTCAGGACACTCTCTACTTTGCAGATAGAGAAAGGAGCTGTGTGTTAGTGGGCGTCCTGACACTTTTGCTGTGGAGTTACAGACAGAAGAACAGGAAGTGAGGATTTCTCAGAAGAAATAAGGACATTTAAAATGCAAAATCGAAGGATGAGGTAAGTGAAAGAGGACTGCACTAAGGTAAAGGAAGCTATTTAGGGATTTTTTTTAACCTTTACAACCCCTTTAAGGCCCCTTTCACACAAGGCGGATCAGTAATGATCCGCCACGTGAACCTCTGCTTGCTCAGCGGGGATCGCTCTGTTGATCCCAGCTGAGCCGGCGGATGACAGGGTGGTCCCTGCACACTGTGCAGGGACCACCCTGTCTTTTCTCCGCTCTCCCCTATGGGGGGGATCGGATGAACACGGAGCATCTGTCCGTGTTCACTCGATCCGCCAGACGGATGTAAAAGTAGGTTTTTCCTCCGTCACACTTTGGTGGATCGGATGTCAGCGGGCATGTCACCGCTGACATCCGCGGCTCCATAGGAGGAGCACGGAGCGCCCGTTCAGGTCCGCCAAAAAAACTGGCAGACATGGGTCCGCCCATGTGAAAGAGCCCTAACTCTTCTTTTTAAAAATTGTAAGCTCTCGCTAACCAGGGCTCCCTGAACTCTCTTGTATTGAAACTGTAATGTCTCCATTTAATTGTAAAGCACTGAGCGCTCTCTTTATTGGAACCTAAGAATACATAAAAAAAAAAGAAAAGGAGTCAGTGGTTACCTCAGCACCAACAAGTTTTCTGAATTTTTAGATAGTTTACACCAGCAGTCGCCAACCAGTCGTCCACGGGAAAATTTTGATGATCACTGTCTGCCGCAAATGAACATGTATACTGCCCAACGTTGTCTTCAGTGTAAGTGCGCCTTGATACCCGATACCTCCTCTGTAGTTCTGGCTCCTGAGGGAGGCACTGGGAGTAGTGCAGAGAGCGGACTTCCAATGGCAGCGCTGATCACAGACTGCGGGAGGGAGCACATGGCTGGATAAGGAGATGAGATCCAATGAGGAGTCTGTGTAAGGCAGCAGTGTAATACAGAGACACTAGGCCAGATTCACATAGGTTAGCGGATCTAGATCCGCGTAACCTATGTGATTTAAGATGCGCCGCCGCAAGTTTTTGAAGCAATTGGGTAATTCACAAAACACTTACCTCAAAACCTCCGGCGGCGTATCGTAAATCCCCCAGCGGAATTCAAATTCCGCGGCTAGGGGGAGTGTACTATTCAAATCAGGCACGTTCCCGTGCCGATCGAATAGCGCATGCGCCGTCCGGAAATTTTCCCAGCGTGCATTGCTCCAAATGACGTCGCAAGGACGTCATTGGTTTCGACGTTTACGTAAATTACGTCCATCCGTATGCGCGAACGACTTACACAAACAACGTAAAAAATTCAAATTATGTCGCGGGAACGACGTCCATACTTAACATTGGCTGCGCCTCATAGAAGCAGGGGTAACTATATGCCGGAAAAAGCCGAACGCAAACGACGTAAAAAAAAAAGCGCCGGGCGGTCGTTCGTTTCGGAATCGGCGTATCTCCTCATTTGCATAATTGTCGCGTAAATAAAGCGAAACGCCACCTAGCGGCCGGCCTGGAATTGCAGCCTAAGATCCGACGGTGTAACACAGTTACACCTGTCGGATCTTAGGCATATGTATGCGTAACTGATTCTATGAATCAGTCGCATAGATACGACCGACGTAAATCAGAGATACGACGGTGTATCAGGAGATACACCGATGTATCTCTATGTGAATCTGGCCCAGAGTGTGTGTGTGTGTGTGTGTGTGCCAGAGCATTGTGTGCATAAGGCATGTAAAATTCATGTTAGTGGCTGCAGGATTCAAAATTATGAGTACGGCGACAACCGGCTTACACCATAAAGAAACTCAATGCCACTCTGTATATTATAAACATTTATTTGTTGAAAAAAATATATATGTTAGTGGACAATGACATATCACACTAAATTACACAAACCCTATTAGAGAAATGTCATAATTAAGGCTATATTTTAGCAACAAGTTGTTGTTTTGTTTTTTAGGAAAGATTGAGACACAAAGGCTTCACAACACTTACATTTTTTTTCTGCAGACATTGCGGTTTTTTGTATTTTATCTATTACAGGTGTATATAGTGCTGGTAATTAATTTAAGCAGTGCTTTACATACTTTACATTGACATCAGTCTATGCCCTCAAGAAGCTTACAATCTAAGGCCCCCTATCTCACACATATTAAGACCATTTTAGCCAGGATCTAATTAACCTACCAGCATGTCTTTAGAGTGTGGGAGGACATCCACACAAGCACGGGTAGAACATGTAAATTCAATGCAATAGTGTCTTGACTGGGATTTGAACTAATGACGTGTTCTGCAAAGCAGAAGTGCTAACCACTAAACCACTAAAGTTTTAGCCAAAGAACCTCATTTGGAATGTAGAGGGATGTTGTTTTGCCACCAGCAAATTGATTTCAGTCACCATTTTGTTCTATTATAGGTGAAAATGGCAGCTGAATTATAGATGCTTTTGGCAAAACATTATTTTTATTGCCAGCACTTTTGTATTTATTATTATACCCCAACACTGGCTATTTGCCAAGCACATTACACAGATTAAATGTTTTAATATTTCTAAATGTTGGGGCAGATCCACGTACATCGGCGTCATTTTGAAATCCCTATACGCAAATGACGTAAAAAATTCAAATTTCAACGCGGGAACGACGGCCATACTTAACATTGAGTACGCCACCATATAGCAGCTTTAACTATACGCCGGAAAAAGCCGAACGCAAACGACGTAAAAAAATTCGCCGGCCGGACGTACGTTCGTGGATCGCCGTAACTAGCTAATTTGCATACTCAACGCGGAATTCAATGGAAACGCCACCTAGCGGCCGGCGGAAAAATGCACCTAAGATCCGACGGCGTACTAAGACGTACGCCTGTCGGATCGATCCCAGATGCAGTCGTATCTTGTTTTGTAGATACAAAACAAAGATACGACGCGGGAACTTTAAAATTACGCGGCGTATCAATAGATACGCCGGCGTAATTCTTTTGTGGATCTGCCCCGTTGTGTACTACATAGGTTACAGATAGCTAGGTCAGTTTGACTTGGGAATAACTGTGTCATTGTGCAATTGCTTGAGAATATTGTGGGTCCCTGCAGCCTGCACAGAATGTTACATTCTAGTTGTTGCAAATCCTAAAAGAATCTTATAGCAAGACTGAAGACAAAGAAAAGAGGGCAATTACTCAAAGAAGTAGCAATTGATGGTCGGATTTTGGAGGCAAGACGGGAATATATAAAAAATAAAAATGTTATTACAAAAATAGAAATTTAACAAAAAACAATAAAGATAGTAAAACCATATAGAATATATAGTATATGTGGACAGTATCCTCTGTACATCGTCTACGCGTTTCGCCGTTGGGCTTCCTCAGGACGAGCAGAAGGGATTTAACAATGTAAAGATATATTTCATTGTCTCAGAGCATTCCAAAAAGGTGTATAGATATATCAAAAGGTAGTGTAGAGAGGTCCAAATATAATCGGAAAGTCTCCAAAATCCGAAAAGGGGATTCACTGAGCCTGTCATGTAAACCATAGGGGGGCACAGCAGGTACACAGAAGGAGGGCAAACCAGATCGGAAAGATCCAGGCAAAAGCTTTAATTCCAGGGCAGACCGATAAAGTATATCATAACTAACAAAAGTGTAAGTAGTCTTAAACAGGTGTATGGAACATGCATCCAAATACTATTTATATTAGTAGCCACAGAGCAGACAATACAGTCTATGGAGCAGCAAACACATGGATGCCTGAAGGACGCAGAGTACCCCGGGGTAATAGCCTGCAATACACTGCTTCATTAGTTAGTTATGATATACTTTATCGGTCTGCCCCGGAATTAAAGCTTTTGCCTGGATCTTTCAGATCTGGTTTGCCCTCCTTCTGTGTACCTGCGGTGCCCCCCTATGGTTTACATCACAGGCTCAGTGAATCCCTTTTTCGGATTTTGGAGACTTTCCGATTATATTTGGACCTCTCTACACTACCTTTTGATAGATCTATACACCTTTTTGGAATGCTCTGAGACAGGGGTCTCCAAACTACGGCCTGCGGGCCACATCCGGCCCGCTAGGACGTTTTGTCCGGCCCGCAGCTTCAGTGATCAGACTCACTGCAGGGACGGCTTGCTTTGCCTTCTGACATGCATTGAGGGATTTCAGCGCAGACCTGCTGCACTTCCCAGCTCCTCCACCAGAGTTAGTTAATTTTAGCTGTAACAGCTTGTCTGTGTAAAAGGGGCGGGAGCCGGGAAGTACAGCGTGTCTGCTCTAATGCTGGCTCTTCAGAAGCAGGCAGGCAGCACAGAACACGCTGATATACGGGGAAACTTGCAGACAGACAGTGATGAGGAAAATACTGTGCTGGGGGGGCACACAAGTATAGAGGGGGGACAAAACTGTGTGTGGTGGGAGATCTGATGGGGATGTGGATGTGGTGATGGCTCTGATGGGGATGTGGTGGGGGCTCTGATGGGGATGTAGTTATGGCTCTGATGGGGATGTAGTGATGGCTCTGATGGGGATGTAATTATGGCTCTGATGGGGATGTAGTGGTGGCTCTGATGGGGATGTAGTGATGGCTCTGATGGGGATGTAGTTATGGCTCTGATGGGGATGTAGTGATGGCTCTGATGGGGATGTAGTTGTGGCTCTGATGGGGATGTAGTGGTGGCTCTGATGGGGATGTAGTGATGGCTCTGATGGGGATGTAGTGATGGCTCTGATGGGGATGTAGTGATGGCTCTGATGGGGATGTGGTGGGGGCTCTGATGGGGATGTGGTGGGGGCTCTGATAGGGATGTAGTGATGGCTCTGATGGGGATGTGGTGGGGGCTCTGATGGGGATGTAGTGGTGGCTCTGATGGGGATGTGGTGATGGCTCTGATGGGGATGTAGTGGTGGCTCTGATGGGGATGTAGTGATGGCTCTGATGGGGATGTAGTGATGGCTCTGATGGGGATGTAGTGATGGCTCTGATGGGGATGTGGTGGGGGCTCTGATAGGGATGTAGTGATGGCTCTGATGGGGATGTGGTGATGGCTCTGATGGGGATGTGGTGGGGGCTCTGATGGGGATGTGGTGGGGGCTCTGATGGGGATGTAGTGATGGCTCTGATGGGGATGTGGTGATGGCTCTGATGGGGATGTGGTGGGGGCTCTGATGGGGATGTAGTGATGGCTCTGATGGGGATGTAGTGATGGCTCTGATGGGGATGTAGTGATGGCTCTGATGGGGATGTGGTGGGGGCTCTGGTGGGGATGTGGATGTGGTGATGGCTCTGATGGGGATGTGGTGATGGCTCTGATGGGGATGTAGTGATGGCTCTGATGGGGATGTAGATGTGGTGATGGCTCTGATGGGGATGTGGTGGGGGCTCTGATGGGGATGTAGTGATGGCTCTGATGGGGATGTAGTGATGGCTCTGATGGGGATGTAGTGATGGCTCTGATGGGGATGTAGTGATGGCTCTGGTGGGGATGTGGATGTGGTGATGGCTCTGATGGGGATGTGGATGTAGTGATGGCTCTGATGGGGATGTAGTGATGGGGATGTGGTGGGGGCTCTGATGGGGATGTAGTGATGGCTCTGATGGGGATGTAGTAATGGCTCTGGTGGGGATGTGGATGTAGTGATGGCTCTGATGGGGATGTAGTAATGGCTCTGGTGGGGATGTGGTGGGGGCTCTGGTGGGGATGTGGATGTAGTGGTGGCTCTGATGGGGATGTGGTGATGGCTCTGATGGGGATGTGGTGATGGCTCTGATGGGGATGTGGTGATGGCTCTGATGGGGATGTAGTAATGGCTCTGGTGGGGATGTGGATGTAGTGATGGCTCTGATGGGGATGTAGTAATGGCTCTGGTGGGGATGTGGTGGGGGCTCTGGTGGGGATGTGGATGTAGTGATGGCTCTGATGGGATGTGGTGATGGCTCTGATGGGGATGTGGTGATGGCTCTGATGGGGATGTGGTGATGGCTCTGATGGGGATGTAGTAATGGCTCTGGTGGGGATGTGGTGATGGCTCTGGTGGGGATGTGGATGTAGTGATGGCTCTGATGGGGATGTAGTGATGGCTCTGATGGGGATGTGGTGATGGCTCTGATGGGGATGTGGTGATGGCTCTGATGGGGATGTAGTAATGGCTCTGGTGGGGATGTGGTGATGGCTCTGGTGGGGATGTGGATGTAGTGATGGCTCTGATGGGGATGTAGTGATGTGGATGTAGTAATGGCTCTGGTGGGGATGTGGTGGGGGCTCTGGTGGGGATGTGGATGTAGTGATGGCTCTGATGGGGATGTAGTGATGTGGATGTAGTAATGGCTCTGGTGGGGATGTGGTGGGGGCTCTGGTGGGGATGTGGATGTAGTGATGGCTCTGATGGGGATGTGGTGATGGCTCTGGTGGGGATGTAGATGTGGAGGGGGCTCTGATGGGGAACACTGATGTAAGGCCTCGTGCACACTTAATATTTGGCCCTAGTGCACGAGGCTCTGGCATTTAGGTGCGGGCAGAGGATACAGGTGCACCATCCAGCCCTGCTAATGGCAGCTTTTTTTTAAATTCTGCTCTATTCCATAGCTGAGGAGTAATTTATAAATGGCTTCTTTTTTTTTCGGCCCGCGAATATCTGTAAAATATACAATGTGGCCCTCGAAGTCAAAAGTTTGGAGACCCCTGCTCTGAGACAATGAAATATATCTTTACACTGTTAAATCCCTTCTGCTCGTCCTGAGGAAGCCCAACGGCGAAACGCGTAGATGATGTACAGAGGATACTGTCCATATATACTATATATTCTATATGGTTTTACTATCTTTATTGTTTTTTGTTAAATTTCTATTTTTGTAATACAATTTATATTTTTTATATATTCCCGTCTTGCCTCCAAAATCCGACCATCAATTGCTACTTCTTTGAGTAATTGCCCCCTTTTTTTTATCTTCTAAATTTACGGATGTGGCAAATTTAAGTGCTCCCCCCTTCTCTGTTTTTTTGATCCTATAGCAAGACTGATTCTTGACCACAAGATCTACCACCCATATAGCGGACCTCTGAAGGACATGTTCCCGTAAAGCACTGCAGAGAGCAATAAAGATGTGTACAATTACTATGTAGCAGCCAGTCACATTTCAGCTTACACCAGTGATGTAAAACATGAATACCGATGGCTGAAGAGTCTCCAGTAAACTTTGTTCTGCTTTATTGAGCATGTCCTTTAATGTGAATGAGGAGTTTTAACATGATGAAAACATGGCAATAAGCGATCAGGAAATAATAAATTATATGTAAATACACTAAATAATACACTGCTGTGCAGACAAGGAATTGTCTTGCCAAGAGCGATGAAATGTAGTAACCCATAGGAGATTTTAGTTTTCATCAGCTTACATCAATCAGTAGTCTAGCAAGAGATGACTTCACTACACTGCTTTTTTCCATGCTATACACAGGCTTACATGTTTATGCATGAAATAGATATTGCACCTTGTTTGTGTGCCAAGAGCGGAGTTCAGGCCCAAGGCAACTAAAAGTTTGGTCCATCAATTCATAGTATGCAAAAAGGGTAGATGAAGGCAGGTTTAATCACTCCACGGTCCACTGACTAAACAATTCTTAGTTGGGTAAATGCTGGCCGAATCATCTTAGGCAGTGGTCACTAAACTGCGGCCATTTACTTGTCCGGCCCTTGGGGCATTATTCCTACTACTGATACAAGGCACTATTCCTCCCACTGACATCCAATGATGGAACATTATTTTTCCCACTGATCTAAATGATGGAACACTATTCCTCCCACTGATCCCAACGATAGGGCACGATTCCCTCCCCTGACACCAGCAACAAGGAATTATTCCTTCCATTGACACCAATGACGACGTACAATAAATTATTTTATGCTTAGCCAGCATTGTTTACTTCCACTGATGCTGGGGCATTTTCTAGTCACATTGGTGTCAGTCTGGCCCTCCTATAGCCTGAAGCACAGTAAACTGGCCCTTCATTCAGAAAGTTTGGAGACCCCAGATCGATGAGCTTTTGAAATCTCTCTTGCCAGTTTCTTGACCTTGAATTGGGTGCCAGTGAAAGATATAAAAAGAGGTTGGTGGTAACCCAGTGTACATCTATAACTTAAATATTTTGGGCAGGAACACTTTAATTGACTTTGCAAATAGCAGAATATGCTAAGACACAAACTGAGTAGGTGCTCTTTCACAGCCCGGCTCGGTAGTGAACCCACATGTCTGCCCCCACAGCAAGCAGTCTGCTTTGGGGGCAGACACAGTAGAGGAGGTGTGGACAGTGTCGGAAAGGGACCAGGCCCACGCTGTGCAATGGTATTTCAATAGTAGTATCCTTTAAATACAATTTAAAGCAATATGTATTAGTGTGGCTTTTTATTTTTTATGTCACAATGTAGAGAATACGATTTCCTATCATCTGTGCCCAGTCTTGCCACACAGAGTTAATCCAGCGCTGAGCAATCCTCTTTTTATTGTTCAGTGAAATAAAACAGACTTCCAGATAAAGACCAAAGTCCTTGCTTGAGTGACAGGTTATTTACATATCTTGTGCACTAGCTTGCAGACAAGCACAGCTTCTGTAAAGGGCACATGTCACATCCCCCTCCCCTCTCCTCCTCTCCCGTCCAGCTCTCCCAGGATTGGCTGTCTTTCCTGTGTTTTGATTAAATGTTTTCAAAATATGGGGTGATTCACAGTTCAGTGTAAACAGCCATCAGAATATACATAGACAAGAAGCTGTGCTTGTCTGCAAGCTAGTGCACGAGATATGTAAATAACCTGTCCCTCAAGCAAGGACTTTGGTCTTTATCTGGAAGTCTGTTTTATTTCACTGAACAATAAAAGAAGATTGCTCAGAGCTGGATTAACTCTGTGTGGCAAGACTGGGCACAGATGATAGGAAATCGTATTCTCTACATTGTGACATCCACTTTTAAGAAAGAAAGAAGAAAAAAAAAAGACAGTGTGAATTTATGTGGCTGCAGGCTTTTTTTTTTTGCCCAGTTAAATTTCAAATGAGTGTTATATAAGACCCCATTGACATTGTTTTAGCGGCCATGCCAGAAGTTTTTCAGAAACTCATGTCATTACGAAACTATTTACATTTTAATATAACAACATATTTCAATTGGAAAATCATAAAATGTCACAAGTTATTACAAATAAAGGTAATTTTTTTGCAGATAAAAATCTAAAGACTTGTTTATTAGATAAAAATAAACTTTAATAGCGTAAAGCCGCCATAGATGGTTTGAATCTCGGCCAGTTCAGCAGGGACTGGCTGAGATTTGATCCATGTATACCAGGCTTATTGTCGCCAAGCATGTACAACCAGTATGTCAGATTTCTAGCATGCAATTATTATGAGCTGCTACAGCCGCTAGCAATATTCACTGTGTTCTCCCGACAGGGACAACTCCCTGCGCCCCCCACTGGGAGAACACAATAGCTCTGTGGAAGGGATTCAGTATTGATTGGGGAACTGAGGGATTTTCTTTCCTGCAACCCGTGGTTACAGAAAAGAAAATCAAATCATCTAAATATGCCTCAGGCCGCGTACACACGATTAGTCAAAACCGATTAAAACAGACTGAAGGACCTTTTCATCGGTCCAAACCGATCGTGTGGGGACCCCATCGGTCAGTTAACCTTCGGTCAAAAAATGTAGAACTTTCATGGACGCCTAACCGATAGGTCAAAACTGATGGTTAGTATGCAAAAGCATCGGTTAAAAATCCACGCATGCTCAGAATCAAGTCGACGCATGCTTGGAAGCATTGAACTTCGTTTTTTTCAGCACGTCATTGTGTTTTACGCCACCGCGTTCTGACACGATTGGTTTTTAACCTATGGTGTGTAAACACATCAGACCATCAGTCAGCTTCATCGGTTAACCGATGACAACGGTCCTTCGGACTGTTCTCATCAGATGGACTGATCTTGTGTACGCGGCCTTAGTTATAAGAGAGTTTGGTCATACATGTAAAAAAAAAAATTAAATAAAAAAAATCTAAAGACTTGTTTATTGGGAAAAAAATAAGTCTTTGACAGATTAAGTTATAACAGAGTATATGCTCATACATTTAGAGAGTTTCGTCAAACATTTAAATTAAAATCTAAAGACTTGTTTATTGGAAAAACTCTTTGATAGTTAAAGAAGAGTTTTGTCATACATTCACTGGTCTTGTTAAACCCGGAACCTGAAGAACCAGAACTAGAGATATTGAGGTTACTCCTTCTTAACTCGTCCTTTGAAATGATCCATGAAATGAAAAGCTCCAAAGTAGTCACCAAGAACCACTCCCAGTTTTGCAGATATAAGGCTAAACAATAAAATAAGGAATACAAGAATTAGTACACAATACAATGTAAACAAATACAACAAATTCTGGAACTTAGGTAAAGTGGTACTCCCAAGAGCTTACCAGGCAAAAAAATATATAAAACTTTGAAGCAGAATGCATACACACTATTCGTATTGTAAAAAATAAATATAGAAAGCCCCCATCTAGAGACTGTAAACTAACAATGTACTGAGAGAAACATTGTTTTTTTTTTTTTTTACGAAAGGCAAATTCACTTTGCACTACAAGTGCAAAGTGCACTTGAAATTGCACTTGGAAGTGCAGTTGCTGTAGATCTGAGGGGAATATCTAAAATGAGGGGAAGCTCTGCTGATTTTATCATCCAATCATGTGCAAGCTAAAATGCTGTTTTTTATTTTCCTTGCATGTCCCTCTCGGATCTACAGCGACTGCACTTCCAAGTGTACTTTCAGTACACTTGCAATGCACTTGTAGTGCAAAGTGGATTTGTCTTTTGTAAATAACCCCTGTTGACTGCTATTGATGACATCCTTCTAAAAATGCTAGTTACTTGAATGTCCCTGGCTTCAATTTTTTTTTATAAAAAAATCCGCTATGGGGTTGTCTTCTTTTACAAACAGTTTTATTCTTGTTTAGTCAAATAGAACAATTGGACAGTTAAAGTATAATAGTGAATAGGTGCAGGCTGGAAGAACATACATAACCAAGGCACAAAAATACTGGATCCAAGCCAACGCAGGGTTTGACAAATTTGCTTGGAATCTAGGAGCCAGCTAAAAAAGTTAGAAGCCAGAAAACGCGCCCCGTCCCGCCAAGCTCACGCGCAGAAGCGAACACATACGTGAGTAGTGCCCGCATATGTAAACGGTATTCAAACCACACATGTGAGGTATCGCAGCGATCGTTAGAGCGAGAGCAATAATTCTAGCCCTAGACCTCCTCTATCACTCAAAACATGCAACCTGTAGAATTTTTTAAACGTCGCCTATGGAGATGTATAGGGGAAAAGTTTGTCGCCATTCCACGAGCCAACGCAATTTTGAAGCGTGACATGTTGGGTATCAATTTACTCAGCGTAACATTATCTTTCACAATATTAAAAAAAATTGGGCTAACTTTACTGTTGTCCTATTTTTTTATAAAAAAAAGTGTATTTTTTCCCCAAAAAAAGTGCGCTTGTAAGACCAATGCTCAAATACGGTGTGACAGAAAGTATTGCAACGATCACCATTTTATTCTCTAGGGTGTTAGAATAAAAAAATATATATAATGTTTGGGGGTTCTAATTAGAGGGAAGGAGATGGCAGTGAAAACAGTGAAGAAGACACATTAGAACTGCTGTTTTACTTGTAATGCCAACGGCCACCCCCAGATGACGCCAGGTCACAGAAGAAAGCTTGGGCCTTCACAAGGCTGCAAAGCCGCGGCCTCAATAACCGGCCGTTGCGGGCCCGCCGCGCGATCGTGGGGGCGCACGGAGACACAGGATCCTGTGCCTCCGTCCGCCCATACCTCCCCCGCTGCACGATCGCGGCGGGCCCGCAACGGACGGAAATTGAGGCCGCGTCTTTGCGGCCTTGTGGGCCGCGGCCTCAATTACCGGTGGGCGCCAGGTCACAATTACTTGTCGCAATTGCGACCAGGTGCCTGTATTTTGTCGAGCCCTGAGCCAACGTGTAGATTTCGGTAACACAGAGACATCAAACTGCATTTCAAGTTATGTATACACATAAACCCTACAATATTAGACATAAAGCATGCTATATTGTCATGAATGAAAGTTAGGCTGGCCATCCACAGTTTAAATGCTGAACCGGCCAAGATTCAAACCATTAATGGGCAGGCTGAATGTGCCAAGTTGATCAATTGATCAACTTGGGTACAACCAGCCTGCTATATTCTCTTGCGATTATCACTGGCGGTTGCTATAGCCACAAGCAATAATCACTGTCTTCTCCTGGCAGGAACGGCTTCTCCTGCCGGGAGAAGACAATTGCTCAGGAGGAGGGGTACTCCTGCCAACACTGTGTTGATGGGGAAATTATGGTTGCAGAAAATAAATTCAAAGTGTGTATGGCCTGCCCTACTCATATGAAACCCAGCAAGACCAGGCCAAAGCCTGGCGGCCAGATAATCATATTAGCTAACCAAGAAATAAGATGACAGAGGAAACAGAGAAAGGGAAAGGGCAAACAAGATAAAGAACAAAAGGAAGCAAGAAAAAAATAAGAGGAGTCCCAGGAATCCACAACGCAGGACCACTAGACCAACAAAAAAAAAATGTTAAGTATTGTTGAACCAAGATGGCTGTGCGTGGGCAATCCAGGGTTGCCAAACAGAAGACATTTCTCATGGGCATCTGATAATATGGCTGTCAATTTCTCAATGACCATAATGTCATTCATACAGTTTTTGACAGCTTTGAAGCGAAGAGTTGGGGGTTTCCACGCTCTTGTAAATTTAGTTACAGTAAAGAGGTGCAAGGCCAACTTCTTCGCCACATGATGCCCTCAGCCTCACAGCTTAAATGGCACATAGGTTGATGACTCAATGGGGCAGGTTGAGCATATACTGTGAGTGCAAGGCATTATGACTAAACTGTGGACATATTTTTAATAAAAAAATTCTTATATTTAAACCATCTAATCCTAAAGCAGAACTTTTCTTGCACAAATTTGACACATCCCACTTACCTGCACGGTAGCCCATCCACAGCCTGAGATGTCCAATTATAGAAAAATAAAACATTTGCACATAAAAGACAATGTTGCACGTTTTCTCACTCACTTTTTAAAACCAAATACGATGTAGAGACCACGAGGCATAATGAGGTATACTTGTTCTTTTAGGATGGCATCTACAATCGTCTTACAGGCATAGTCTGGCTCTAAAATTGGCAGGAACCGAGGCCATCTGTAAAAATTAAAGAGAAAGAAAAAAACTAAAAGTTATTATATAATCACTACTTTCCATGAATACCATGAACGGTTCACTAGAGAGATGCCTCTGCTTACTTGCAGGAGACAAAAGCTCAAAGGGTTTAAACCACTTGCCGACGGTGCTATAGCCAAAAGTCAGTTGCAGCTTGGTTGTCCAGTTCTGGCAGGGCGTCTATTGATGTCCTCCAAGAACCTCGCCCCCCCTGCGTGCCATCGGGCGCGCTCTGTGATCGATGTGTCTTTTGGACAGATCGAAGTAAAGGGCCAATCACAGCAGCCTTTACCATGTGATCAGCTGTGTCCAATCACAGTAAACAAATGCCAGTTTTCTGCGCTGTCAGTGTGTCGGGAAAGGAGTGCCTATAAGTGGCTTTCCAGTGACAAGAGACATTTACACTGATAATCAGGGCACTGCGACTCCATCAGTGCCATGATTATCCGTGCAGCTTCATCAGTGCCCTAAATATCCATGCAGTTCTATCAGTGCCCTGATTATCCGTGCAGCTTCATCAGTGCCCTAAATATCCATGCAGTTCTATCAGTGCTCTGATTATCCGTGAACCTCCATCAGTGCCCTAAATATCCATGCAGTTCTATCAGTGCCCTGATTATCCGTGCAGCTTCATCAGTGCCCTAAATATCTATGCAGTTCTATCAGTGCCCTGATTATCCGTGCAGCTTCATCAGTGCCCTAAATATCTATGCAGTTCTATCAGTGCCCTGATTATCCGTGCAGCTTCATCAGTGCCCTAAATATCTATGCAGTTCTATCAGTGCCCTGATTATCCGTGCAGCTTCATCAGTGCCCTAAATATCTATGCAGTTCTATCAGTGCCCTGATTATCCGTGCAGCTTCATCAGTGCCCTAAATATCTATGCAGTTCTATCAGTGCCCTGATTATCCGTGCAGCTTCATCAGTGCCCTAAATATCTATGCAGTTCTATCAGTGCCCTGATTATCCGTGCAGCTTCATCAGTGCCCTAAATATCCATGCAGTTCTATCAGTGCTCTGATTATCCGTGAACCTCCATCAGTTTCCTGATTATCCGTGAAGCTCCATCGGTGCCCTGATTATCTGTGAAGCTCCATCAATGCCCTAATAATCCGTGAAGCTCCATCAGTGTCCTGAATATCTGTGAAGCTCCATCAGTTCCCTTATTATTCGTGAAGCTACATCAGTTCCCCGATTATCCGTGAAGCTCTATCAGTGCCTTGAATATCTGTGAAGCTCCATCAGTTCCCTGATTATTCGTGAAGCTCTATCAGTGCCCTGATAATCCATGAAGCTCTGTGAATCCGTGCAGACTTATTAGCGCACATAACTGAAGAAAAATTACCCTTTCGCTAAATTTTATAACAGAAACAAAGAGAACATTTTTTTTTTTCTAAAATGTGTCTTTTTTCATTTGTTCAGCAAAAAGAAAAAAAAAACAGTGATTAACCACTTAAGGACCACCTAACGCCGATATATGTCATCAGAATGGCACGGCAGGACATAAGCACGTATATATATGTCCTATTATGATGCCCAGCCGTGGGACACGTGCGCGCTGCTGGCGACCAGGTCCTGAGCTGCGTGACCATGCACGTGGGACCTGAGGACCCAATCGCCGCCGGTGTCCCGCGATCAGGTCACAGAGCTGAACAACTGGGAGAGGTAAGTGTAAACAAACCTTTCCCCGTTCTTCTAGTGGCAGTGATCGTCTGTTCCCTGTCATCGGGAAGGAGATCAGTGACGTGTCACACCAGGCCACGCCCCCACACAGTAAGAATCACTCATTAGGTCACACTTAACCCCTTCAACGCCCCTACAGGTTAACCCCTTCACTGCCAGTATAGTTTTTACTGTAATCGTTGCATATTTGTTACACTGATCACTGTAAAAATGACAATGGTCCCAAAATGGTGTCAAAAGTGTCCGATGTGTCCGCCATAATGTCGCAGTCATGATAAAAAATAAAAATAAATCGCTGATCGCCGTTATTACTAGTAAAAAATTTTTTTTAGACGCTATAACTGTTGCGCAAACCAACCAATAAATGCTTAATGCATATTTTTTTACCAAAAATTTGTAGAAGAATACGTATCGGCCTAAACTGAGGAAAACATTTTTTTTATATATATTTTTGGGGGATATTTATTATAGCAGAAAGTGAAAAATATTGAATCCTTTTCAAAATTATCGCTCCATTTTATAGCGCAAAAAATAAAAACCGCAGAGGTGATCAAATACCACCAAAAGAAAGCTCTATTTGTGGGGAAAAAAGGACGTAAATTTTGTTTGGGAGCCACGTCGCACGACTGCGCAATTGTCAGTTAAAGTGACGCAGTGCCGAATCGCCAAAAAGTGGCCTGGTCCTTTAGCTACAAAATGGCCCGGAGGCGATTCAGTTCACATGTGTTGCGCTTTACAAGTCTCTCTCTCTCTCTCTTAAGTGGTTAAATACCACCAAAAAAAATGATACCAAATTCATTTGAGTACAGTGTTGTATGATCACGCAATTGTCATTCAGTGTGCAACAGCAACGAAAGCTGAAAATTGGCCTGGGCAGGAAGGGGGTGAAAGTGCCCTATAGGCAGGTGGTTAAAAAGTCAAGGAGTTAATAGCAAGATGACAGACAAAGAAAATGTGCACGTCGTGTTTGCCATACTTCCAGCCATGTCATGCTCTCCCCAGGTGTGAAAATCAGCATGCACCTGTACATAACAACTTTACACTCAACTTAAACAGCTTTATCAATCCCGGATTGCAACTCTAAATCTGTATAGAAGTTGATGTGTACCAAATTCTAGCCTCTTACAATTAAAATTTATAATAAAATTGCAATTTTCTTCTTGCTTACTTAGTTGTGCATCCGTCAAACATTCCGGTGTTTATAAAATATGGACAAACAATTGTGGTCTTCACGCCAGTTTTGCCCAGAGCCAACATCTCGAGGCCAATGGATTCCGCGAACCCGACGGCTGCAAACTTACTCGCACAATAATCTGCAAAAGAGATACAAAGAAAATCAATAGAATGGGAAGTCTGGGCAGGCTTACCAATTAACCCTTCAATTTACATCAAATCTGCTCTCACACTACAAAGTTGTTTGTAATGATAAAGAAGATTATATAAGCACAGATCCCGGTTAAAGTCACGTGAGAGTGATGTAACGCGTAGGATGCAGGCATACGGACACCGGAAGTGACGCAACAAAGGTCCCGAGCTCGCTGCTCGTTTTTATGCAATGCACTTTACATCATTTGAAATGTGAGTACCGTATTTTCCTGCGTATAAGACGACTTTTTGCATCTAAAATCATGCCCCAAAAGTCGGGGGTTGTCTTATACGCCGGGTACCTGTCTGTCAGGCGGCGGCCATCCATTATTCAAAAGCCGCGCCTCCTCCTCAGACTGTTCCGTGATTCCGCCTATCACGGATGCCTTCTCATCCTTGGCCTCGGACGAGAGGACATCCGTGATAGGCGGAACACTGAACAGAGGCTCTGCTGGGAAAATTAGTGTTCCACCTATCACGGAACAGCCTGAGGAGGAGGCGAGGCTTTTGAATAACGGACGCCCGCAGAAACTCTGCAAACAGGAGAAGGTAGGAAGATCGTCGAGGCAGGCATACTGGCACAGTGAGGCAGGCATACTGGCACAGTGAGGCAGGAATAATGGCACAGTGAGGCAGGAATAATGGCACAGTGAGGCAGGCATACTGGCACAGTGAGGCATATATAATGGCACAGTGAGGGGTTGTCTTATACAGTGAGTATATCCCAAAACCAGCATTTTAGCTGGAAAATTAGGGGGTCGTCGGAAAATACGGTACCTTTTTTATCTAAATAAATTGTGAATTTTAAAACGCCAAGCATACTACACCAAGAGGCTCTGTATTCTCTTGTTTCTCCATCCATACTCGAGCCCCCCGAGTGGCCCCCCCCCATCCCGCATCCACACATTACTGGGAACGCTGGAGAAGGAAGGAATCCCCTCCCCCACTTCGAATGACCTAGCATTCCACCATATCTTTCAATGCTGCTTACCTTACAGCAGTAAGGTAAGAAGGTAGTACACCCACGGGTGTTACTTACACCGAAGAGCCACCTCTCACAGAAGTCACAGTGCCACCTGTTACAGAGCACCAGCAACACTACACTCTGCACCCTGGATCCAGAGGAATTGATTTTCCCCTTCTGAGATTCGCCAGCACTTTAGCACCTTTTTCTACACTCACAATGGGCTTTATTTCCATTTGTTTCTAATTTTACAGGCATTGTTTTTTATTCTAATTATTATCAATTTTTGAATATTTATTATCATTGCACTTTATATCATTGCACCTGTAGTCACTTGTTTGCAGAACAGCAACACTTTATATATTTATTTATATAATTTTATATAATTTATTCTCTCTGCATTCATATATCTAGGGAGCACAACACCACTATTTTTTTTTTTTTATATATATAAGCACACTGTAATGATTTTATTCATTTTGGGGGAACATTATGAACACTATGAGCCAAAGACTTAAAAATAACTGCCTTTTTCCCTGCATTTTACCAGTCAGTTCCCCTTTATTCAGCCGCCCTCGTGTTTCCGGTGGAAACCGTACAGCAAATTCAATAGGAAACAAAAACAGTGACATTTCCTATGTGATACAACTAGAAAGGAAGTATATTAAAGCTAAATGAAAAGTACTTTCAGTTAAACCAAAGAACAACATACCTGTGCACATTACATAATAGTTAAACAAATACCTTCTTGTTTATTGTTCAATTAGTGTATTGTAATAGTAATTTCCCTTTGGGATTAATAAAGTAACAGATCATGCTCCGCACACATTCACAGAACCAAGAGTCATGTACCAAATCATAAGACAATTATCATCCCTTTATTTTCCTCTTTAACCAGTCCTTTTCTGACACTTTTTGTTTACATGTAAAAAACGATTTTTTTGCTAGAAAAATACTTAGAACACCCGAACAGTATTTATTAGAACCCTCAAACATTATATATTTTTTAAAGCAAATGCCCCAGAGAATAAAATGATGATAGCTTTTTTTTTTTTATGTCACACATTGTTTTTGTACCAGTTTTCAAACGCATTTTTTTATGCCGCATACACACGACCGTTTTTCATGATGTGAAAAATTTCATTTTTTAAATTGGTCTTTAAAAATGATCGTGTGTAGGCTCCAGAGCTTTTTTTCTCAACGTGGACATGCTCTAATTTTTCTCGATGTTTTTCACGTCGTCGTTTTTCACCAATTGTGAAAAACGGTCATGTGTAGGCTTTAACGACGGGAAAAAAACGCGCATGCTCAGAAGCAAGTTATGAGACAGGAGCGCTTGTTCTGGTAAAACTAGCATTTGTAATGGAGATAGCACATTCGTCACGCTGTAACAGACTGAAAAGCACGAAGACTGAAAAGCACGAATCGTCTCTCACCAAACTTTTAATAACACAAAATCAGCAAAAGCAGCCCCAAGGGTGGCGCCATCCGAATGGAACTTCCCCTTTATAGTGTTGTCGTACGTGTTGTACGTCACCGCGTTTTGCTCAAGCATTTTTTTTTCACGATCGTGTGTAGGCAAGGCAGGCTTGACAAGAATCACGTCGAGAAAAATAGTTTTTCCCATGACATGAAAAATGGTTGTGTGTACGCGGCTTTAGAATTTTAATGCAAAAAAAAAACATAATCTAAAAGATGATGATATGCCGAGTAAATAGATAGCAAGTGTGACCTACGATATGTAAGTTGTGTCACTCAGGTTCGATCACTGTGTGGAGTAGTGTGGGTGATGCCGCATCCACTGCAGGAGTGCAGCAAGAGATGGAGCTCATCCCAGCTCCTATAGTCACTAGAAGGAAGAGAGAGGAAGGATCCCTGGTGCTGCACATCCACACTGTCCTGTGATGAGTATGGGAGAGACAACCTCAGCCTGGGCTCCCGCCAGGCCATGCCCCCAACGCATTTCCCTCCACCCCTCGCTTAGTCATTGGGAAAGCTTCCCCATGACTTAGCTCCCAGAGGCGGAGTGAAATGCGTTGGTGGTGTGTCCTGGCGGGAGCCCAGGCTGAGGTGGCCGGGACCTGCTAACCAACTTGGCCTCCCTGTCACCGTATGTGTGCATGGGGTGGTCAGCAAGAGGTTAGAACAAGTATCCAATAATCCCTGGTTCCTGCATTAGAACCATAACCTCTATTAAAATATAAAAAAATGAAAACCATAGTAGATGACAGCTTGCAAGTTCTATCTCACAAGTTCTGATTCTTGTATTATTTTTTTTGTTTTTTTTATGTGTGTTACTGAGGATTGTTCTTAATGGCCCTATTTGTACCCAGTCATGTTATCTTGTCATGTTGTATTATTTTGACGCATATCATTAACTGCTTGTCAACCAGCCGCCGCAGTTATGCGGCAGGTCGGCTTTGCTGGGCGAGATCACGTAGCTATACTTCATCTCGCCGAGCAGCCAATAGGGGCGCACGCCGACAAGCGTGCCTGGCGGTCGCGATCACCGCCGGGCACTTCCCCAAGTCAGTCCAACTCCGCTTTCAGTTAGAACACACCCAGGGAACATACTTAACCCCTTCCTCTGCCCTTAGTGTTAACCCCTTCCCTGACAGTGGCATTTTTATAGTAATCAATGCATTTTTATAGCACTGATCGCTATAAAAATGACAATGGTCCCAAAAATGTGTCAAAAGTGTCCGAAGTGTCCGCCATAATGTCGCAGTACCGATAAAAATCGCTGATCGCCGCCATTACTAGTAAAAAATTTTGTAAACGCTATAACTTTTGCGCAAACCAATCAATAAACGCTTATTGCGGTTTTTATTTACGAAAAATATGTAGACGAATACGTATCGGCCTAAACTAGAAAAAAAAGGAAAAAATTAAAAAAAAAGTTTTTTTATATATTTTTTGGGGATATTTATTATAGCAAAAAGTAAAAAATATTTTTTTTTTTTCAAAATTGTCGCTCTATTTTTGTTTATAGCGCAAAAACTAAAAAACACAGAGGTGATCAAATACCACCAAAAGAAAGCTCTATTTGTGGGAAAAAAAGGACGCCAAATTGGTTTGGGAGCCACGTCGCACGACCGCAGAATTGTCAGTTAAAGCGACGCAGTGCCGAATAGCAAAAAGTGGCCTGGTCTTTGACCAGCAATATGGTCTGGGGCTTAAGTGGTTAAATAAAGAATAATAAAAAAAAGAAGTAGGAACATTGTGTAGTAAATAGTTTTTAATATAAATGAGTTGATTTACTAAAACTGGAGAGTGCAAAATCTGGTGCAGCTGTCCATAGAAACCAATCAGCTTCCATTTTTTCTTTTCAAAGCTTTATTGAACAAGCTGAAGTTAGAAGCTGATTGGCTACCATACACAGCTGCACCAGATTTTCACATTCCAGTTTTAGAAAATTTACCTCAAAATGTTTTTATAAGCAAATTCAGTATTTAAATATTTCTCAGCCTCCACACTAAACACAAAAAACACAGCGCGCCCAGATCGTTGCTTTAGAAAGCTACTCCCATAAGCAGCAATGTAAATAATGTTGGTGCCTTGTGATTTCTATGGCATTGTACATTTTACAGGCTCTTGTAGCAGGGAAGAGGCTGTGAACTTTGTTCTAGTTATGTGGCTTATGTACTTTAGCAGTGTCATTGTGCAGAATGATAAGATGTTAGTCACCAAAATATCAAAGGTCACCTTTTCAGTATTATCAAGTTTTAGAGTAATAGAAATAACTGATAAAATGTCCTAAGCACATCCGATAAAGAATTCACATTGCTTCACTTATCCATATTTTATGTTACAAATTTATTCCAAAATGAATTAAATTCATTATTTTTAGGGTTGTCCCGATACCACTTTTTTAGGACCGAGTACAAGTACCGATACTTTTTATCAAGTACTTGCCGATACCGATTACCAATCCTTTTTTTAAATCTCATGTGACAGTGGCACATGTGTCAGTATTTTTTTTTTTACAATTTTTATTTTATTTATTTTTTTACAATTTTATTTTTATTTTTTACAATTTGTTTATTTATTTTTTTACAATGCTTTCTTTTTTTCTAAGGGGGGTGGGGGGGGGGGGGGGATGGACAGTGTCAGTGTTTTTTTTATTTATTTTTTTACAATTCATTTTTTTATTATTTATTGCAATTCCCTTATTATTTTTTTATCAGCCCTGTTGGGGGGCTTTGGTGAGATATCAGGGGTCTTAACAGACCTCTGACATCTCCCCTCTGAGACAGGGAAAGGGACTAAGGATACAGATTCCCCAGTCCCTTTCTCAACAGCCTCAGCTGCGCTGAAAATAAAGGGAGAGAAGACAGCGGCTTCTATTCATTCATTAACTGAAACATCGTAAACACAGTTTACGATGTTTCAGCTATGTGAATAGACAGAGTCAGTGATCACTGACTCTGTACATTCGGAAAAGGTAGCAGCCAGGTTTACCGGCTCCTACCGCCACTCTCCATCCTGACAGATCGAGGGGGTGGAGGAGGAGAACGGAGGGGGACACGGCAGCAGCACAGAGATGGGGGGGACACGGCGGCAGCAGCATGGAGATGGGGGGGACACGGAGGCGGCAGCAGAGATGGGGGGACACGGCAGCAGCGGAGATGGGGGGACACGGCGGCAGCGGAGATGGGGGACACGGTGGCAGTAGAGATGGGGGGACACGGCGGCAGCAGAGATGGGGGGACACGGCGGCAGCGGAGATGGGGGGACACAGCGGCAGCGGAGATGGGGGGACACGGCAGCAGCGGAGATGGGGGGACACGGCAGCAGCGGAGATGGGGGGACACGGCAGCAGCACAGAGGGGGGACACGGAGGGGTACAGCAGCAGAATGGAGGAGGATAGAGGACAGTCAGCGGTGATCGGTGCTTGTAACTCCCCCACGGCACTGATCCCCGCTGACTGTCCAAGTATCGGGTGAAGCATCAGAGCTTTTGCCCGAGTACAAGTACTCGGGCAAATGCTCGGTATCGGTCCCGATACCGATACTAGTATCGGGACAACCCTAATTATTTTCCTCAAAATTCTAAAAACAAAACCCTGTAATAACAACATAAAATAAGTTTGTTTGAAATCTTTGCAAATTTATAAAAAAAAAAAAATGTAAAAAATCACTTGTACATAAGTATTCAGTCTTTGTCGTGACACTCAAAATTGAGCTCAGGTGCATCCTGTTTCCACTGATCATCCTTGAGATATTTCTACAACTTGATTGGAGTCTACCTGTGGTAAATTCTGTTGATATGGACATGATTTGGAAAGACACACACCTCTATATAAGGTCCAACAGGTTTGTGCATTTCAGTGCACAAACCAAGCCACAAAGTCCAAAGAATTGTCTGTAGATCTCCAAGACAGGATTGTATCGAGGCACAGATCTGAGGAGGGGTACAGAAAAATGTCTGCAGCATTGAAGGTCCCAATGAGCACAGTGGCCTCCATCATCCATAAATGGAAGAAGTTTGGAACCACCAGGACTCTTCCTAAAGCCAGCCGCCCGGTGGAGAAGTGCCTTAGTCAGGGAGGTGACCAAGAACCTGATAGTCACTCTGACAGAGCTCCAGCATTTCTCTGTGGAGAGAGGAGAACTTGCAAAAAGAACAACCATCTCTGCAGCACTCCACCAATCCGGCCTGTATGGTAGAGTGGCCAGACGAAAGCCACTCCTCAGTAAAAGGCACATGACAGTCCCCCTGGAGTTTGCCAAAAAGCACCTGAAGGACTCTCAGGCCATGAGAAACAAAATTCTCTGGTCTGATCTAACAAAGATTGAACTCTTTGGCCTGAATAGCCAGCGCCATGTCTGAAGGAAACAAGGCATCGCTCATGACCTGGCCAATACCATCCCTACAGTGAAGCATGGTGGTGGCAGCATCATGCTGTGGGGATGTTTTTCAATGGTTGGAACTGGGGGACTAGTCAGGATCAAGGGAAAGATGAATGCAGGAATGTACAGAGATATCCTTGATAAAAACCTTCTCCAGAGCACTCTAGACCTTAGGCTGGGGCAAAGGTTCATCTTCCAACTGGACAATGACCCTAAGCACACAGCCAAGATAACAAAGGAGTTGCTATGTGACAACTCTGTAAATGTCCTTGAGTGGCCCAGCCAGTACCCAGACTTGAACCCGATTGAACATCTCTGGAAAGATCTGGAAATGGCTGTGCACTGATGCTCCCCATCCAACCTGAAACCTGATAGAGCTTGAGAGGTCCTGCAAAGAATAATGGGAGAAACTTCCCAAAAATAGCTGTGCCAAGCTTGTAGCCTCATACTCAAAAAACAAGCTGTAAACGGTGCCAAAGGTGCTTCACCAAAGTATTGAGCAAAGGCGGTGAATACTTATTTACATGGGATTTTTTTTACGTTTTTTATTTTTAATAAGTTAGCAAAGATTTGAAACAAACTTTTTTCATGTTGTCATTATGGGGTATTGTTTGTATAATTTTTAGGAAAATTATAAATTTAATAAATTTTGGAATAAGGCTGTAACATAACAAAATATGGATAAAGTGAAGGGCTGTGAATGCTTTCCGGATGCACTGTATGTTACTCATTCCCATCCTATATTTTTTTCTACACTTCTCTCTGCTTGATATGATTTAAGTTTGGTAGATTTTTATTTTGTTTCTTCCTCATTCAGGCTTGGTTTGTCGTAAATAGTGACAGAACATACAGATTCAGATAAAGTGACATTGGTAGTGTTTTTGGTCTGTATTTCTTAATATGGAATGACAGGAAACATCTCAGAAAAGTGATATACCCTAAAGTAAAACTAAAGCAAATATTTACTTCTGTAATGTGACTTTTGGGAGCCCCCATGTCAGCACAAATATATTCTCCCTGCCTTTTTCTGGTTGCTGGCATAGGAGAGAGGGGGGAAGAGAGAGGGAGGAGAGAGGGGGAAGAGAGAGGGAGGAGAGAGAGAGGGGAAGAGAGAGAGAGGGGGAAGAGAGAGAGAGAGAGAGAGAGAGAGATGGGGGGGCAGAGAGGGGGGAGAGAGAAAGAGGGAAGAGAGAGAGAGAGAGAGAGAGAGAGAGAGAAAGAGAGGGGGAAGAGAGAAAGAGGGAAGAGAGAGAGAGTGAAGAGAGAGAGAGGGGGGGAAGAGAGAGAGAGAGGGGAGAGAGAGAGAGAGGGAAGAGAGAGAGAGAGAGAGAGAGAGAGAGAGAGAGAGAGAGGGGAAGAGAGAGAGAAGAGAGAGAGAAGAGAGAGAGAGAGGGGGAAGAGAGAGCGAGGGGGGAGAGAGAGAGCGAGGGGAGAGAGAGAGAGAGAGAGAAGAGAGAGAGACACACACAATCACTCTCCTCCATTCACAGAGATAGAAACATGGGGACAGGCTTCACAGTGATCGATCACTGTGATAGGCAATCAGGTGGCTCGGAATCAGGAGCTCTGGGTCCCGATCGTTAGTACGAGCCCGGGTCTCACAGTAAGACCACGCTCCCAGCATAAAGGGAGATACGCAAATATGCAACCCAATGGCAAAAAAGAGCATATTTGTGTTACATCGGCGTGAAGAGGTTAAGGCAGGGCTCAAAATTGCAAGTCCTGACTAGCCAGGCCTTAAGGGTTACTCGCCACCAGTTTTCCCACCCAACCCCTGCCCCACCCTAATTCCATCCCTAAACACGCCCTCATAAATTATCTGATGAAATGACACTGAAATGTTTTATGCAGAATTAAGTTACAAAAATAAATATTAACAACAATTTTATTAGTGCCCATCAGTGCAGCCTCGTCAGTGCCCATCAATGCAGCGTGACCAGTGCCCACCAATGCAGCATGAACGAGAGAGGGAAGAGAGGGAAGAGAGGGAAGAGAGCGTGACTTGTGCCTACCAATGCAACTCGCTTTTGGTACCAGAAGAGGATCATTAGCTCCAGGGGTCCCCTCTATTCTCATTAGGAGATTCATCTGACATCTTTGGGTGTGTTGATATTTGACCTACTATCAATGTATGCGTTCTACCGTGTTCCAAGAAGTTTCTACCTATGCGTATTATGACAGTTTTATGGATAAATGTTGCCCTTATTAGGTACAATACAGATTCACTTTTTTCCTCTCATGTGTGTTTTTTCATAAGAAAGTTTGTTACAATAGAAAGTGACGATAGCGGTGCTTTAGTAACTTTAGTACTTATTAAAAAGTATTTGTGGACATTTACTACCGTATATACTCGAGTATAAGCCCTTTTTTTAGGGCTGAAAATACACCCCTCAGCTTATACTCGAGTCAGTGTACCTGAAAGGCTGCGAGCGTCCATTGTTTAAAAGTTGCGGCTTCCCCCTGGTCCCTTCCGTGATAGACGTTTCCCCAGCAGACTCTGTGCTCAGTGTTCCGCCTATCACGGACGTTCTCTTTTTCGAGGATGAAAAGATGTCCGTGATTGGCGGAACACAGTGTCTGCTGGGAAACTGAGTCCGAGGATGAGAAAACGTCCATGATAGGCTGCTGGGAAACGCCTATCACGGAACGGGACCAGGAGGAGACCGCGACTTTTAAACAATGAATGGACGCCCGCAGCCTGTCAAGAATTTCAGGTACACTGACTCGGGCACAGGGAGGCTGCAATGGGCACAGTGAGGTGCGGGCACAGTGAGGTGGAAATGGGCATAGTGAGGTTGCAATGGTCACAGTGAGGTTGCAATGGGCACAGTGAGGCGTGCAAATTGGCATTGTTGACCCTCTTTTCCGCTTACAGTAGCTGCTGCATTCTCACCCTAGGCTTATACTCGAGTCAATAAGTTTTCCCAGTTTTTGGGTAAAAATTAGGTACCTCGGCTTATACTTGAGTATATACGGTAATTTGTATTGACAGATTCAGAATACTTTATTAATTCCAAGGGATATAATTTGAATTTTGTGGCCCAGATTCTCAAAGGGCTTACGACGGCACAATGCAATGTACGCCGTCCTAATCTGGGCCGTCGTATCTATGCGACGGATTCTTAGAATCAGTTACGCATAGATATCCATTAGATCCGACAGGCGTAAGGCTCTTACGCTGTCGGATCTTAAATGCATTTTTTTTTCGCCGCTAGGTGTCGCCTCCGTCGTTTTCCCCTTCGAGTATGCAAATTAGCAAAATACGCGAATTCCCGAACGTACGTGCAGTCGACGCAGTAAAGTTACGACGTTTACGTTAGATTTGCGACGCGTAAAGTTGCCCCTGCTATATGAGAGGCAACCAATGTTAAGTATGGCCATCGTTCCCGCGTCGAAATTAAAAAATTTACGTTGTTTGCGTAAGTCGTCCGTGAATGGGGCTGGACGCCATTTACGTTCACGTTGAAACCAATGATGTCCTTGCGACGTCATTTGGAGCAATGCACCCTGGGATCTTTTTAGGACGGCGCATGCGCAGTACGTTCGGCGCGGGAACGCGCCTAATTTAAATGCTCCACGCCACCTACCCGGCTCATTGGAATTAGGCGGGCTTGCGCCGGGAGATTTACGCTACGCCGCCGCAACTTTACGGGCAAGTTCTTTGTGAATAAAGCACTTGCCTGTAAAACTTGCGGCGGCGTAACGTAACGCCCGCACAGTTTTGCGGCGTTCTACCAGAATCTGGCCCTTAATGTCTAAAGAATCCTCTGCATTCTTTGAGCAAATAGATTACTCCTTTACATTTCTATGCTAGAAGAATAAAGTATTACAACTATACTCTTCTAGGAAGAAGAAAAGCATCTAAAAACATAAGTTTATTTCACTCCTCCACACAAAATGTATTGTGCATTTTTACCATTAGGCCCGGTTCACACCGTTGCGACAAACGCTCCGACTTTGGAGCACTTGTTGCATCAGAATTCGGACCCCATTTAGTGCAATGGAACCGTTCTAATCAGTGTCGCTCCCCCTTTTTAAGAAGGTTCCTGCACTACTTTTGGTCAGACTTTGGTATAACTTGCATTGACTTCTGTGCAAGTCATGCCAAAGTTGTGCTGGGGTCCGACTTCAAAGTCGCAGGCAGTGTGAACCCGGGCTTACTGCTGCACTCATATATGCTGACCATTCTTCTCACCTGCAAGTCCATTGACTCCTATGAGTCCAGCAGAGCTGGCAATGCTCACTATATGGCCATGATTGGAGGCCATCATAGCAGGTAGGAAGGCTTTACATGTCTGCAGAAAAACAAACAGTAGGTATTAGTCATAAATGGCAACCATTGGTGATTTTCACCGAACTTAAATTATTATCTATATATCGCACTCTATCTATTCCCCCCACATTACATTACACAGTGATATCTCCAAGATCAGCCAGAACATGTGACACAACACATCAATGAATTCAACCAGAACAAAACAGAGGTGCGTTACAAGATATGGCTCTATTTTGACGCTTTGATATTGAGCATTTCTAAAATATACCTAAACAGAATCAAAAAAGGAACAACATGAATAATAATAGATATTTTAAACAAAGCTTAGTTAGCTAAGAAAACACAATTTACCACTTCCCACCCAGCCTATTGTCAAATTACGGCTGGGCGGGACCTTTGTCATTCTGGCCTGCTACCGGTACCATGTGATCACTGTGACCAATCACAGCAGATAACATGTCAATTGTAGACAATGAATAGCTTGTATTCATGCAATTCATTGTGTACGATTGTGTTGCTGGCTGTGATTAGTCACAGTGATCACATGGTACAGACAGGGCAAATCACAGCCCACCTGTACCATGTGATTAGCTGTGGCCAATCACAGCTAATCACAATACACACTGAATGAATCAATTTTATTCAGTAAAAATTATTGGGTAGACCCGTGAAATTCCCTGGTATAAGCAATCAATGTGTAATAAAAGAAAAAAAAAACTTGATCACTGCCCCAGAGTAGTGCAGAGGTTGTCAGTACATCAGGATTGATAAATTTTCAGAGATACATACCATAGTTTGTAGACTTTCCTATAGACTAAATCAGCGGTGCCCAACCTTTTGAAGAGTGAGGGCCAATTAAGCGACTTGGTAACCGGTCACGGGCCACAATATGCGGAGCGGGAGGATGACAGGTCCGTGTGCATTCTGCAGACTCTTACCTATGGGCCCTCTGATCCACCTAGATGGAAGGGGACAGATCCCTTTCTGTTTATTTTTTTTAGCAGTTTGCATCAAAGGTGAAGGAAGGGTCCGACTGGGTCGGACCAATTGCGTGAAAAGGGCTTAGGGCTGCTTTCATACTGATGCTCTGTAGATTAGCTACACCACGGGTGCAGTGCACCTGTGGCTTTCCTGCAGGTTAGCTGCACTTTGCCATAGACTTCTATTATATCCTGCAGGTGCAGTGCATTTTCAAAAAGTGCACCAAACCTGCCGGTAATAACAGAAGTCTATGGCTCAGTGCAGGGAATCTGCAGGTGCACCTGTGGATCAGTTTAAAAGCAGTGCAGAAACCACTGCAGAGCAGATATGCCCAAATATACACTGTGATTTTAGTAAAAAAAAAAACGTACCTTTAATAACAGTATTCTATTCAGGTATTGTCGGCTGTTGCTGTACCAGGCGGAGTGCATTTGGTATCACTCTGCCTGTGACAGGAGCCGGTGCTATAGAGGAAGCATCGACTTATGCGGCTCTGCTCCACAGCCGCTTGCTTCCTCTACTGCTGGCTTCATTCACAACCCTGATGCTCTGGGATGGCGGGTCAGTAACCCGCGATCTGGGCTTGCCAACCCGCCATCCCAGAGCAGGAGGTCGCGGGCCACATCAGAGTGCTTGGCGGGCCACATGTGGCCTCCGGGCTACTTGTTGAGCACCCCTGGACTAAATAATAAATACTGATTTGGGTTATTTTCACCAAAGAAAATGGAGCAGAATACATTTTAGCCAAAATTTATGAAGAAAGATTATTTATTTGCAAAATTGTAACAGAACTGAAGAAAAAGTGTTTTTTTTTTTTTTAAATGTTTAGTCTTTTTTATTTTATATATATATAAAAAAAAAAAAAAAAACAGTGGCGATTATATACCTCCAAAAGAAAGCTCTATTTGTGTGAAAAAAAATTCTAAAAAATTTCATATGGGTACAGTGTTGCATGACCGCGCAATTGTCAAAGTGCGACAGCGATGAAAGTTAAAAATTGGCCTGGGCAGGAAGGAGGTAAAAGTGCCCAGTATTGAAGTGGTTAAAGGAGTTGTAAAGTAAAAAATAGTTTCACCTTAATGCAATCTATGCATGAAGGTGAAAAAACATCTGATGCTGCCGCCCCCCCCCCCCCCCCCCGAGCCCCCGTTATACTAACCTGACCCCTCGAAAAAGTTAAGCGCGGTCCCGAGATCCTCTTCGCCGCTCAGCCGCTGATTGGCTAGAGCGGATGGATTGAGAGCAGCGCAGCCATTGGCTGGCGGTGCTGTCAATCACATCCAGTGACGTGGCGCACCGAGGGATGGGGCCGAGTGATACAGTGAGCGGCTATGGCCGCTCGCTGTATCACGGGAGCGCGCCGGCAATTACTCACCACCATGCGAGCTCTCGCATGACTGTGGTCAGTACTTGTGGGGAGGACCAGAGCTCGCTGTATCACCGGAGCGCGCCCGCAATTACTCACCACCATGCGAGCTCTCGCATGACTGTGGTCAGTACTTGTGGGGAGGACCAGAGAGAGCCACCGAGGGACCCCAGAAGACGTGGATCGGGGCCACTCTGTGCAAAACAAACTGCACAGTGGAGGTAAGTATAACATGTTTGTTATTTAAAAAAAAAAAAAAATTCCTTTAATAACCCTTTAAAGCGGAGTTCCGGCCACAATTTCACTTTTTAAATATAAATACCCCTGTAATACACAAGCTTAATGTATTCTAGTACATTTAGTCTGTAAACTAAGGTCCGTTTTGTTAGGTTGTTACAGCATTTAGACACTTTATAAAATAGAAATTGACTGGGGCCATCTTAAGTGTGGGCATCATGAAGCCAGACTGTATGACTTCCTGGATTTCAACCTTGCAGATCCCGCACATGCTCAGTGCTGCACAAGCAGTGTAATAGGTTTCAGATCAGGTTTCAGCACCTGTACTGTCCAAGTCACATGATTCTTCGAGACTGGGGAGTGCACAGACTCCTGGAAAGTTACACCCACTACATTCCCAGGAGTCTGTGCGGTGTAGGTTAGGAAGCATTAAGCACCTAGGTGCAGGAAGTGGGAAGATTAACTATTCTGCCTAGCAACAACACTTTGAAGGCATCTAAAAAAAAAAAAAAAATTCTTAAAGGACTAATGACATTTTTTTAAAACTACTGATGTAATGTTATATTTATGGGTGGAACTCCACTTTAACTTAGGCCCCTTTCACACTGCCGCGACTTGAAAGTCGTGTGATTTTGCGGCCGCGATTTCAGGGAATGGCTGTAAAAACTTGAGGTCTATGGATCTCAACTTGCATCAACAGGGACAATTTTGGAGTCGGTGCAACTTGAAGTCGCATAGATATGAATGGTTATCATTGGGAATCATGGGATACGACTTGTCATGCGACTTTGATGTCCAAAGTTGCAGAAAAAGTCGCACAAGTTTAAAAGGGGTCTAAGTTAATAGTAATCTGCTTCTAACATTAAGAAAGGAAAAAAAAGAGAAAAGGAGCTTTTGCTTTTTCAACCTATGCGACCCTTTGCTATTAACCAGTGCCGTGATGTAGATGGTAGAGGAATGGGTAGCACAGGTATTTTGTTAGGTGTTGCCCTGCCTATTATTCTTCTGTTAGCTAGGACAAAGGAGTAAAATACATTTAATGGTTATATTTAGGGGTTTTAACAATTCCTCCTGCTTTTTAATGAGACTTATCCTCGAGGCAGCACAGAAGCCCCCGTTGTGAACTTTTCACGGTTCAGGGGCGTCATAGGTTTGGCAACATATACTGGGCTAGAAGACAAACTATTAAATTACTTCTTCAGAATAAAACTTTGAACGATCTGAATCAGTAACTGTTTACTCCATCATTCCCAGTGGCTGTTTCCATGAAACTCAACAGAACACAGCTGAAATGTAATTTTGAAAATCCTGTTGACTGAAATGAAAAACAAAGACAAGAGACTTGAGAGAAGAAAACATGAAGAATTTGCACAAAGGGAAAACCGACTGGCTAAAACAAGAATATCCAACTTCATTTCTCTAGGGCCAAACGCAGGCCAGGACTTTGATGCAAACTTAACCGATTTTCATTTAGGAGCTACATATCATTTTATTGTTTTGAAATGACAAAAAAAAATCCTGAACATGACCACAGATATTAGTGGCGCTCGTATATTAGGAGTCAACCAAACACCAGTAACCGTCAAGACAATCTTAGGCCTAATTCACACTAATTTCAGCTTGTATAAGAGCAGTGGCCCAGATTCAACAAATTGCATACTAACGCTGATTCAGTAATCAGTGCCGTTTTATAGCACTAATCGCTGTATAAATATAAATGGTCTCAAAAGCGCAGTACACTCGGGTACATTCGGCCAGGCTCGGCTTCGCTCGTAGTCACGCTCTGTGACGTTTATGCGTGAGAAGCCGAGCGTGGCCGAATATACCCGAGTGTACTGCGCTCGGTATATGTCGGCGGAGGCGTTCAAACTGAGCGCGGGAAGCGGGGATTCGAAACGGAGACAGCGAAGGAGAAGCCGGGAGGACACCACCGAGGCCGCAGACGGACGCCGGACCGGACGAGGCCGCCGATGGACGCCGGGCAAGACACCAAAACTGTAAGTAGTAAAATGTTTTTTTTTTTTTTACAGGATTTCGGGTCTACATTAGGGGTGCGCGCTATACTCCGGAACGCGCAATACCCCGATAAATACGGTAATTAGGGGGGTAGAGGGGGAAGCTGCACACAGAAGGCTTTTTATCTTAATGCATAACGATAAAAAACCTTCAGACTTTACAACTCCATTAAAATTGTACGATTAGAGATAACACATATTTGTAGTGGTGATATATGTACATTGCAACACTGTGTAGTCTCACTTATAGCGCTGAAACATGTTGTGTTGCATTATTTGTTTCTTGATTTTTCTGGTAGATAAATTTGTGTTCAGCAGCTGTTATTTAAGTTTAATATAATAGGGCATTGCACATTCCCTTTTAGATTTTTTGTTTAATACCCAAGTGATAATCATTCTGTAAAAAATGGTCAGGAATGCTTGTTGTATATGGGACCAGTTCCAAAGTGCCAACGAAAATGAAAGTGTACCTAAAGCCAAAAGTTTTTGGATAAAGTTTCGAAGAGTTGTCAATTAAAATTATTATTTTTTTGCTTCATTCAAAGTCCCACCAATCTCCCCCCCCCCATGTTCAAATACATTAGGGATGGAGGCACATGAATCTACCCCTCATTGCCTCACACAAAGTCCCACCTTCATTCCCCCCTTTTTCTATGGGTTGTCAATGCTGTCAACTTCTTATCACCATCTCTGTGCCCTCTGCGAATAAATCTTTGTCCTAATAACCATGGTCACCTTGTGTCTACACAGGGCAGAAAGTAAAAGATGGTGACCAAAAAAAAACAAAAAACACTGGGTGAGATTCAGAAAGAGATACGACGGCGTATCTCCTGATACGCCGTCGTATCTCTGAGATCCGACGGTCGGATCTATGCGACTGATTCATAAGAATCAGTTACGCATAGATCTCCCTTAGATCCGACAGGTGTAAGTGACTTACACCATCGGATCTTAGGCTGCAATCTCCCGCCGGCCGATAGGTGACGCTTCGGTTTTTTACGCAACGAATATGCAAATTCCGATTTCCGCCGATTCAGAAACGAACGCCCACCCGTCTCTTTTTTTTTACGTGGTTTGCGTTCAGCTTTTTCTGTCGTATACTTACCCCTGCTATATGCGGCGTTTCCAATGTTAAGTATGGCCGTCGTTCCCGCGCCGAGTTTTGTATTTTTTAATGTCGTTTGCGTAAGTCAGTCGCGAATACGGATGGACGTAATTTACGTTCACGCCGAAAACAATGACGTTCTAGCGACGTCATTTGGAGCATGCGCACTGGGAAAAATCGCGGCCGGCGCAGGCGCAGTACGATCGGCGCGGGGACGCGACTGATTTAAATAATACACTTCCCCTAGCAGTGGAATTTGAATTCCGCCGGGGGAGTTACGATCCGCGGGCGCAAGTTTCGAGGTAAGTGCTTTCTGAATACAGCACTTGCCTCAAAAAATTGCGCTGGCGGATCGTAAATAAGATAGATTACGCGGATCTAAAGATCCGCTGATCTATCTGAATCTACCCCACTGATGGGAATTTCAACCCATTCCTATGCTTTCCAAAACTAAAAAATAAAAATAAAAACAAAAAAGTTGGGTTTAGATAATGTACACAAGTACACTTTCCCCTGTGCTTGAGGGCGTTTATATTAGAGCTTCTTAGAAGGCCACCTGACTGTCACCGATAGCAGTGTTAGCTGTAGATATACTCTAATCCTTATCTCTGCATGCAGGCTGCTGTTAAATGAGTCCCAAAAACAAAAATAGTAACAGCAGCTCCACAAAGGCATGAGACCAGATATCCCACTGCCTGAGATGTAGAGATTAAAGGAGTTGTAAATAAAAACATTTTTTTTTTTGTTGCTGAAATGACTGTTTACAGGGTATAGAGACATAATAGTTAACTAATTCCTTTTAAAAACGATTAAAAATAGATAAAAATCAATCATATATTGTACCTGTAGTTTCTAGTTTTGTTTTTGCATGTTGTTTCCTGCCTCTGCTGTACAGAGCCAATACAGGGCAGTGATGGTTTGGAAAGTGAAACTGATTGGTGCTGAGGGGTTTTAGACACACAGGCCCGGATTCTCGTACGAGTTACGCCGGCATATCTCCAGATACGCCGTCGTAACTCTGAGTCCGAGCCGTCGTATCTATGCGCCTGATTTTTAGAATCAGTTACGCATAGATTTGTATTAGATCTGACCGGCGTAAGTCTCTTACGCCGTCGGATCTTAACTGCATATTTACGCTGGCCGCTAGGGGCGTGTACGCTGATTTACGCCTAGAAATATGTAAATCAGCTAGATACGCCAATTCACGAACGTACACCTGGCCGACGCAGTACAGATAAGCCGTTTACGTTAGGCTTTTCCCGGCGTAAAGTTACCCCTGCTATATGAGGCGTAAATGAGGCCTACCAATGTTAAGTATGGACGTCGTTCCCGCGTCGAAAGCATTGGCTTCAGCCCAAGGGCTGGGCGTCATTTACGTTCACGTCGAAAGCATTGGCTTCTTGCGGGTTCATTTGGAGCATGCGCACTGGGATACTTTCACGGACGGCGCATGCGCCGTTCGTAAAAAGCGTAATTTACGTGGGGTCACATTAAATTTACATAACACACACCCACATCTACCACATTTGAGTTAGGCGGGCTTACGCCGGCCTATTTACGATACGCCGCCGCAACTTTGGTTTGAGAATACGGCTCTTGCCTGTCAAAGTTGCGGAGGCGTAACGTAAATAGGATACGTTACGCCCGCACAAAGATACGCGGTTCTACGTGAATCCGGGCCACAGTAATCACACCTCCTTGATTAGTGACCACAGAGAAAGCTCCCAGTACTGTGGTTATCAGGAAATAGACAACCAGGAAGTGTGGAGATCAGAGAAGAATTACAGCAACTTGAGAGCAAAAACGAACAATGAGGACATGAAAACAGCACTGCATTAAGGTAAAGGAAGATATTAAGATAAAAAAATAAATTCCTTTACAAACCCTTTAAATAACTAACTTGGGAGGTCATTTACGGAGCAAGTTTCTTTCCTGAAGACAGAAGACAGTGATTTTTGCTAGCAATATTACCAGCCACTAGCAATAATCACATGTAAAATCCAGCAGGCTGGTTGTACCCAAGATGATCTTTTCGATCAACTTGGTAGATTCAGCCTGCCCATACAGGGTTTGAATCATGAAGGTTCGAACAGTCTATGGCCGGTCTAACTGTGTCAATAGGCTTTTCTCTGCAAATTGGTTTTACATTCCCATACTATTTTAAAGGAATGATTTTTTTTTTGAACTAGGTCAAATGAAGGTCAGAAGCAGTCAACTGCCTAATGCCCCATCAATGATATTTGCATGTCCTGAGAAGCCTCTCAAGCCGATGCCTTCAAATTAAGCGTTAAGTCTGTCCACACAGGCCCTCATTCTTTGTTTAGCAAGCGAGCTGAACAAAAAAAAACAGATTACTCATCCACACAAATGAGGGGGACAGAGGAAGTAGAAAGCCATTTTTCCCCATTTTGGATAGAGTATACAAAAGCCCTGTATACAAACAAAAGCCCCGTATAAAAACCCAGTATACAAAAGCCGAATGACGGGAGATCAGATTTTTTTTCTTCACCATCTGTGTCCCATTATGGAGATTTCCCTTCACTTCCTGTCCCATAGCCAAAGGAGAAGTGAGAAGAAATTCCTGCAAATTAAGGGAATTCCTTGGGGACTCCCAGGTCACCAGAACTAGTGTCCCCAAAGGAAAACATTTTTCCCTTTTCTGGGGACAACCCAAAATGTATGATTGTCTTTCCTTTCACTTTCAATGATAACGATAAACAGGACAAATACCCAGAAATTACCCAGAAATGTGCCATTGTGTTCACTTGCATGGTCTTCTCTACGAGAGCATCAGGGGAGTCAATGAATTTCTTTCCAGTCACTATGCCAGCATTGTTAATTAGAATAGTAACATCTCCAACCTCTTTCTTCACCTAAAGAATGAAAGAAAAATCTAGTTAAAATAAATAAATTAAATAATGTAAAGCAGGTACGTGCATCACAAAAAAGACCAAAATAATACTTATAAATGTCATCTACAGATTGAGGTTATTTATATTATGGTGCCCATAGACTCTGATCACCGTAAGACATCACTCAGCACATCAATAAACAAATTATCTGTTAAAATACAAAATGCATCAGACTTGCTTTAGGAAAATCACCATTTACTGTGTCCTCGTGCCGTTCACACAACTGTATACAGTGCCTTGAAAAAGTATTCATACACCTTGACATTTTCTACTTTTTGTTATGTTACAATTAAAAAACGTAAAGGTATTTTATTGGGATTTTATATGATAGACCAACACAAATTGGCACATAATTGTGAAGTGGAAAGAAAATGATAAATGGTTTAACATTTTTTACAAATAAATATGTGAAAAGTGTGGCGTGCATTTGTATTCAGCCCCCCTGAGTCAATACTTTGCAGAACCTCCTTTCTCTGCAATTACAGCTGCAAGTCTTGTTGGGGATGTCTCTACCAGCTTTGCACATCTAGGAGAGTGACATTTTTGCCCATTCTTCTTTGCAAAATAGCTCAAGCTCTGTCAGATTGGATAGAGAGCGTCTGAACAGCAATTTTCAAGTCTTGCCACAGTTTCTCAATTGAATTTAGGTCTGGACTTTGACTGGGCCATTCTAACACATGAATATGCTTTGATCTAAACCATTTCATTGTAGCTCTGGCTGTTTGGTTAGAGTTGTGGTCTTGCTGGAAGGTGAACCTCCATCCCAGTGTCAAGTTTTTTGCAGACATAACAGGTTTTCTTCTAAGATTGCGATGTATTTGGCTCCATCCACTCTGACCAGCTTCCCTGTCCCTACTGAAGAAAAGTTACCCCCCAACATGATGCTGCCATCGCCATGTTGCTTTTAGGCCAAAAAGTTCAATGTTGGTCTCATCCGACCAGAGCACCTTCTTCCACATGTTTGCTGTGTCCCAACATGGCTTCTCACAAATAGGACTTCTTATGGCTTTCTTCTTGGCACTCTTCCATGAAGGCCAGATTTGTGGCGTGCACGACTAATCGTTTTTTTTTTTTTAATAAATTCTTTATTTTTCACAAGTTTCACATTACAAATGATCACATTTCATATCATCCGTTTGTATCAGCTATATTCAGGGCTTTTTTTTCTCAGAGAATAGGTGCAGGAACTCCCTACTTCTGAGTCACCTGTTTTGTCCACCCCCTACCCACCTCTGAGTACCATTCCTTGGTTCCACCCCCTACCCAGCTCCGAGCACCGTTCCTTGGTTCCACTCCCTAGCCACCTCTGAGCACCATTTCTTGGTTTCACTCCCTACCCACCTCTGAGCACCATTCCTTGGTTCCACTCCCTACCCACCTCTGAGCACCATTTCTTGGTTCCACTCCCTACCCACCTCTGAGCACCATTCCTTGGTTCCACTCCCTACCCACCTCTGAGCACCATTTCTTGGTTCCACTCCCTACTCACCTCTGAGCACCATTCCTTGGTTCCACTCCCTACCCACCTCTGAGCACTATTCCTTGGTTCCACTCCCTACCCACCTCTGAGCACCATTTCTTGGTTCCACTCCCTACTCACCTCTGAGCACCATTCCTTGGTTCCACTCCCTACCCACCTCTGAGCACTATTCCTTGGTTCCACTCCCTACCCACCTTTGAGCACCATTTCTTGGTTCCACACCCTAGCCACTTCTGAGCACCATTCTTTGGTTCCACTCCCTACCCACCTCTGAGCACCATTCCTTGGTTCCACTCCCTACCCACCTCTGAGCACCATTTCTTGGTTCCACTCCCTACCCACCTCTGAGCACCATTTCTTGGTTCCACTCCCGCTCACCTCTGAGCACCATTCCTTGGTTCCACTCCATACCCATCTCTGAGCACCATTCCTTTGTTCCACCCCCTACCCACCTCTCAGTAATGGATACAGAACCATGTATCAATTTGTGGTGCTAAGTCATTTGTATATGATAGGAAGTAAAATAGAGCCCCTGTAGCCAGCAACAATGGAGCTCCCCCAGCAACAATAGACTTTGAACAGCTAGCAACAATATACCCCTCCCTCAACAGTTGCTGTCGCCCAGCAACGATTGTCCCCCAGCAACAATAGATCCCCTACGGCGACAACTGACCTCCCCTGTAAAAATAGATCCCCTCCAGCAACAATAGATCCCCCAGCAGCCAGCATTAATAGACCCTCCAGTACACCCCAGCACCACTTGCCATTGCATACATTCAGAGCCGGAGGTGCTGCTGAAAAAAAGCCCTGGCTATATCAAAGAAGGAAGAAAGAGATGTAAAGACACCTCTGCCGTCCCCTCCCATCCCTCTCTCCCCACCTCTTCTCTAGTTCCATGTAACTTCTCATTTTTCTCTCTTCCTTACTTCTCACTGTTACCCTCCCCTCTTCCCACCACCTTCCGATGAAAAAAAACAAAACACACCAACGATGCCGGCCGTCCCTGTCCCCCCCCCCTCCCAAGCTCACCCCTCCCTATATTTAAGATATGGGGCCCATATCGTCTGGTATCTCTCATCCTGGTTTTTCATTGCCACAACTAATAGTTGACCTGAGCTTTGGATCTCTGCAGCTCCTCCAGAGTTACCATGGGCCTCTTGGCTGCTTCTCTGATTAATGCTCTCCTTTAGGTGGATGGCCATGTCTTGGTAGGTTTGCAGTTGTGCCATACTCTTTCCATTTTCAGATGATGGATTGAACAGTGCTCTGTGAGATGTTCAAAGCTTGGGATATTTTTTTTTTATAACCTAACCATGCTTTAAACTTCTCCACAACTTTATACCTGACCTGTCTGTGTGTACCTTGGCCTTCATGATGATGTTTGTTCACTAAGGTTCTCTAACAAACCTCTGAGGGCTTCACACAACAGCAGTATTTATACTGAAATTTAATTACATATGGGTGGACTCTATTTACTAATTAGGTGACGTCTGAAGGCAATTGGTTCCACTAGATTTTAGTTAGGCGTATCAGAGTAAAGGGGGCTGAATACAAATGCACACCACATTTTTCACATATTTACCATATTTGCCGGCGTATAAGACGACTCGGCATATAAGACGACCCCCTAATATACTGCTAAAAACTGTGGTTTTGTGGTCTACTCACCGTATTATATACACATATTCGCCAGCACACCAAGGATCAAAAACGTCCAAAAATGTAATGCATATTAGCGATCTAGAAAAGCAACGTTTCGAGGTCGCGCAGGACCTCTTCGTCAGGCAAATCTTTTGCCTGACGAAGAGGTCCTGCGCGACCTCGAAACGTTGCTTTTCTAGATCGCCAATATGCATTAAATTTTTGGACGTTTTTGATCCTTGGTGTGCTGGCCAATATGTGTATATGATTTGCTTTCCGGTTCCCAGCCTGTGATCGTTTCAGCACCCTTTTATTCATTGCCCATTTTTCCTGGAAGGTGTGCAGTTGGAATATTTTTGATACTCACCGTATTAGACGACCCCCTTCTGCGGTAGTAATTCTTTAAAACGAAGAGGCCTCCGCCGCCGCTGGGTGCTTTGTAAGGCTGTTTGTAATGCCTTTTAAAAACGAAAATGCCGCCGCCGGGTGCTGTATGTAGTCTGTAGATGAGCCGCTCAGCCAATCCCGATGCACTGTGTTGATGACAGAGCATGCCAAGCCTGCTCGGATTGTTAGAGGTTATTACTCCAATCCGAGCAGGCTTAGCATGCTCTGTCATCAACAGAGTGCATCGGGATTGGCTGAGTGGCGCAGAATACAGAGCGACTGGCAGGCTGATATCGAGCGAGCAGCTGCTTAACCCGGCGTATAAGACGACCCCCGGTTTTTGGCTGTGTAAAAAGTCGTCTTATACGCCAGAAAATACAGTATTTGTAAAAGAAACTCGAAATCCATTTATCATTTTCCTTCCACTTCACAATTATGTGCCACTTTGTGTTGGTTTATCACATAAAATACATTTATGTTTTTGGTTGTAACATTTTAAAGGGTGTGAATACAATTTCAAGGCACTGTAGTTGTGGGAAAAATAGAGGAAAAAATGATCAGCTATTGGTTTAGCAGGCCATAGCCCTGGAGGAAAGGGGCATACAAGGACACAAGACACCCATAGGGATTTCAAAGCAGGCATACACAGATAACAAATTCTTTCAGCTATTTGGTTTAGAAGACCCGCCCATCGCTCTTTTGGCAGCCATCCCAGCTTTAAATATTCAGGCAAACTTTTTTACAGGTTATATTTAACAATATAAAGTGCTGACATTCTTTCTTGAAAGATAAAGAGGGGTTTAACATCCTTTAGATTACACTGTTTCACGACATTGCTACCCTTTTTCTGCTTTCATTTCTCAATAATAGTGTATGCAGGTCTGTGCAGCTTCTTTGGTCATTTCCTGTATTTTAGAGGAACCATCCACATTATATTGCTCACACTCCAGCAGTAAATTAGCGCTGCCAGATAGAACTTTCATAAATTCAAATCCGCTGTCACTGGCCATGAGCGACTTTTATGGCCTTAAAGTGGTTGTATAGGGTTTTTTTTGTAAATTTAACCTACAGGTAAGCCTATAATGAGGCTTACCTGTAGGTATAAAGAATATCTCCTAAACCTGTACGGTTTAGGAGATATTCCCCCCCGCAATGCGCCGCTGATTGCAGCGGCGCATGCGCATCAGGGATCCTCGGCTAAAGGGCCGGCAGCCGCCGGACCTTGCCGGTTTGAAGTCTCCCGCGCGCATGCGCGGTGGTGACAACATCGCTGCTCCAGCCAATCACAGCGCTGGATTTATGCCACCGTAACTTAGGACGCAAGTGCTTTGTGAATACAGCACTTGCCTCTCTAACTTACGGCGGCGTAGTGTATATGCAATACGCCATGCCTGCCTAACGTTAGGCTCATCTACCTGAATCCAGCTAATTGTATTTATCAGCATATAACATGCACCTTCACTTTAAGAGGGAAGTTTCAGGGGAAAAAAAACTTGGGTTGTAAAGGTTCACGTTTTTTTCACCTTAATGCATCCTATGCATTAAGGTGAAAAAACATCTGACAGTTACGGCCCCCCCAGCCCCCCCCCCCCGTTTTAATTACCTGAGCCCGTTCACCTGCTGCGCTCGCCCCCAATGTCCTCTTCTCCACTTAGTCTGGCCGTTGATTGGCTAGAGTGGATGGATTGATAGCAGCGCAGTAATTGGCTCGCTGCTGTCAATCACATCCAATGATGTGGCGCACCAGGGGGCGGGGCCAAGTGATACAGTGAGCGGCTATGGCCGCTGGCTGTATCAAGGGAGCGCACCCACAAGAACTAACCCCCATGGGAGAGAGCTCCCATGAAGGGGGTTAGTTCTTGCATAGAGAAGCCGAGACAGCTGCTCAGGGACCCCAGAAGACCAGGCAAAACAAGCTGCACAGTGGAGGCAAGTATAACATGTTTGTTATAAAAAAAAAAAATATATATATATATATCCTTTACAACCCCCTTTACATTTTAAATAAAGAACTGTGAAGCAAAATAATGGTCAGTGCCCATCAATGCAGCCTAGTCAGTGCCCATCTGCAGCCTCACGATTGCCATGAATGCAGACCTGCCGTTGCCATGAATTACCAGCCTTACCTTTGCCAGGAATGCAGCACCCCCACTGCCAGAAATGCAGACTTACCATTGCCATCAGTGCAGCCTGATTGATGCCATCTGCAATCTCGGATGGGACAGGGAGGGGGGCGGGACGAGCGCCAACAGATTACATAAAGCAGAATCTGTTTTCTCAGCGGCCTCTTTCATACAAAGTCCCTCCTCCTGTGATGGATAGAACAGTCGTCCAACGGCAGTGCAGAAGACGGGACTTCCTATTACAGAGGCCGTCGTGCAAACAGGAAATTCACATGTATGTATGGCACTGGTCCCGCCTCCTCCCTGTCCCCTCCAAGGCAGCCAGCATGTATATGTTTTGTGGCCCCCCGACGCTCGGGGATTCGTTAGGGGGCCACAAAAGATATACATGTCTATGTTACGGGGAGGGCCGTTCGAAAACAGAATGCGAGCCTGACTTTGGACATGCCTGATCTATAGTACGTACTTGTCTCAATCCAGAGCACTAAATGTCATTCTGTCTGCTGCTCCTTCAAGCCACTGCTATCAGCATGAGTCACTTCTGACAAGTCTTACTGACAGCCTCAGCTCTGTTACTGTGTGCTGTTTAAATAAGGGGGGTGTCTATTCCCTCCAGAATATTGACACTTTGGGCTCAATTTGGACATTTTCACTTAGGGGTGTACTCACTTTTGTTGCGGTTTAGACATTAATGGCTGTGTGTTGAGTTATTTTGAGGGGACAGCAAATTTACACTGTTAGGCCCCATACACACGATAGAATCCATCCGCAGATAAATCCCAGCAAATGGGTTTCTGCGGATAGATCCTATGGTGTGTACACGCCAGCGGATCTGTTTCCGCGGAGAAATCTCCTCTGGGATGGATTCCAGCAGATCGGATATTTGCTGACATGCACAACAAATCCATCTGCTGGAATCCATCCCAACGGATGGATCCGCTCGTCTGTACAGACTCACCGAATCCATCCGTCCAAAGGGATTCCCCGCACGCGTCGTAATGATTTGACGCATGCGTGGAATTCCTTATATGACAGCGTCGCGCCCGTCGCCGCGTCATAATCGCGGCGACGGCGCGACACGTCATCGCCAGAGGATTTCCGCGCGGATTTCAATGCGATGGTGTGTACACTCCATCGCATAGAAATCTGCGGAAATCTTTGAGAGGATTTATCCGTGGAAACGGTCCGCTGGACCGTATCCGCGGATAAATTCTCTCGTGTGTATGGGGCCTTATACAAGCTGTACACGCACTACTTTACATTGTAGACAAGTGAAATTTCTTCAGTTTTGTCACATGAAAAGGTATAATAAAATATTTACAAAAATGTGAGGGGTGTACTCACTTTTGTGAGATACTGTATGTACACACTCACTCACTCTCAGGTTGAACTTGATGGATTAGTTTCTTTATTCAACCTTACAAACTAGGGGTTGATTTACTAAAACTGGAGAGTGCAAAATCTAGTTCCGCTCTTCATAGAAACCAATCAGCTTCCAGGATTTTTTTGTCAAGGCTCCATTAAACAAGCAGAAGTTAGAAGCCGATTGGCTACCACGCAGAGCTGCAGCACATTTTGCACGCTCCAGTTTTAGTAAATCAACCTTATGTAACTGAGCGGGCCAGATTCAGATAGAGATACGACGGCGTATCTCCTGATACGCCGTCGTATCTCTGAGTTCCGTCGGTCGGATCTATGCGGCTGATTCATAGAATCAGGTTTCGTATAGATCTCCCTAAGATCCGACAGGTGTAAGTGACTTACACCGTCGGATCTTAGGCTGCAATTCCAGGCCGGCCGCTAGGTGGCGTTTCGTTTTTTACACGCGACGAATATGCAAATGAGGATTTCCGCCGATTCAGAAACGAACGACCGCCCGGCGCATTTTTTTTACGTCACTTGCGTTCGGCTTTTTCCGGCATATAGTTACCCCTGCTATGTGAGGGGTATCCTATGTTAAGTATGGCCGTCGTTCCCGCGCCGAGTTTTGAATTTTTACGTCGTTTCAGAAAAGAGCTGGACGCAAGTTACGCTCACGCCGAAACCAATGATGTCCTAGCGACGTCATTTGGCACAATGCACGCTGGGAAATTTTGCGGACGGCGCATGCGCTGTTCGATCGGCGCGGGGACGCGCCTGACTTAAATTGTAGACGCCCCCCAGCCGCGGAATTTGAATTTGCCTAAAAAAAAAAAAAAGCAGCGGCGGATCGTAAATCAGATAGGTTACGCGGATCTAAAGATCCGCGTAACCTATCTGAATCTGGCCCAGCGTGTGTAAACTGAGCTTTCAGGTTTCTCGACAAGAAAACTGCCCAGAATCTAGACGAGAAAAATAGAGAACATGTACTCTATTTTCTTGTCGAGAGATTCTCTGCAGTTTTCCTGCTGAGAAACCCGAGAGTGTGTATACTTACCTGTCGCTGTGGAAACCTGTACATTCTCAAATTGACTTTGATGCATGCTTCCTAGGCATAGGTAGGGTGCAGCAAGATGGCGGCGACGGCATAGAATGTGACGAGCGCATACGCAATGACGTCACCGCGTTCTTGCCTTTCAAGAGAACCGCGGTTCTTTTGAAAGGAGAGTCTGTACACTCGGGCGGCAAGAGATTCTTGCCAAGAATCTCGTCAGGAAAAACAAGGGTTTTTTCTGACGAGATTCTGGCCCGTGTGTACAGGGCTTTAGACTTACCTTTTGGTTTTAGTGACCTTGAACAAGCATACTTGCTCCAGGACTAACTGGGCGCTGGACTAACTGGGCGCCTCTGGGCGCTGTATCCATTTCATGGGTAAGGAACCCCTTGACCTCAGAAGAGATGGGTTTTAATCTTTCTCCTGAAGGCCAAGTGGTCCGACTCCAGTCGGATGGTGATTGGTAGTGCATTCCACAGGCGAGGTCCCTGGACTGCAAATCTTCGATCTCCTTTGGACTTGTATCTGGCTTTGGGTATCTGGAGTAGGTTTTGATTGGTGGATCGCAGAATGCGATTGGGGTTATGAGCTTTTATTTTTTCGCATAGATATTGGGGGGCGTTGCCTTGAATACACTTATGTATTAGGCAGAGTGCCTTAAACGTGATTCTGTCTTTTACTGGCAACCAATGAAGGGATCTCAGTGAAGGAGAGATTGATTCCCATGGTTTTTTTCCAGTCACTAGTCGAGCGGCCGTATTTTGAACGACTTGCAGACGAGTGATTTGGTATTTGGGGAGTCCTAGATAGAGGGAATTTGCGTAGTCGAGTCTGGAATTGATGATTGTTCCCACCACAACTGCAATGTCCTCTTTCAGGATAAAGGGCGTGAGTCTGCGTAGTAGGCGCAGCAGATGGTGGGATCCGCTGACTACTGACCCTATTTGCGCATCCATTGTCATGTAGGTATCGAAAATGACTCTGAGACTTTTGACTTTGGTGCTAGGGGTGATAGTTTTACCCAGAATGGGTGGGGGAGTCCATGTTGACGCGGGGTGATTTTTCCGGTTAGCGTGAAACAGGAGAAGTTCTGTTTTCGAACCATTGAGTTTAAGATAACTGTTTGTCATCCAGGCAGCCTGTTTGCTTTCATTTCAGATTTATTTAAGCAAAATAGGCAGCAGTTTCTCTAAAGTTGCACAACAGTAAGAAGGGGAACTAGACCTCCGTATAACCGGCCAGCAGATGATGATGCAAGGAACAATTGGCCAACATGTCACACCCTGTCCTTAGTATTGGAGGTCTCACAATAAACTAAACCCACAAAAGAGCAGAAATTGACATCAGCTCTGAATGTTACATGAACCATTAAACAATTTTCCCATTTCAGGTCTTAGAATTTTTTTTTCCAGTTACATTTACGCAGATCCGTCTTTCTAGGAATCTGTGAGTAGTGCAGTCAACAACATCAAAGAGAGAGAGAGAGAGAGAGAAAAAGGCTGAGCCAAATCTCTTCTGCTTGCCAAACTTTCTGTATTTCTCAGTACAGCCCTGCCTGGATAGCCGTGCCAGGGATCTAAATTGGGTTCTTGTCTGAAAATTACACATGTAACAAAACTGCAGTTATGTAAGACACTGCTGGAAAATTCCAATTAAGTCCAAACCTAGGATAGCGCAAAGGATATTTTTGTAAGAGAGGCCGGGATATTGGCAAGGAAGAAAGGGCCACTGCCTGGGACCCGATTTTCCTCATTTCGGCAATTCATGTATTTTATTTCTTTACATCTATAGCGCACCGCCTTGTCCCGGTACTAAACTGTTTTAAATTCTCTATTTTTTTATTTTTTTTTTAAGTAAGAAAGACATACAGAGACAAAGATAGAGGGATCAGACAAGATCCAATAATAATACAGGCATCATATTTGAACTTTACAACTTCCTCTTCAACCAAATTGCATTTCATATATTCCATCAGAGGAAAATAATAATATATCTATTGCAGGGGTTGACAAATTTGCTTGGAATCTAGGAGCCAGGTAAAAAAGTTAGGTGCCAGAAAACGCGCCCCGTCCCGACGAGCTTGCGCGCAGAAGCGAACACATACGTGAGCAGCGCCCGCATATGTAAACGGTGTTCAAACCACACGTGAGGTATCGCTGCGATTGGTAGAGCGAGAGCAATAATTCTAGCCCTAGACCTCCTCTGTAACTCAAAACATGCAACCTGTAGATTTTTTTTAAACGTCGCCTATGAAGATTTTAAAGGGTAAAATTTTGTCGGCATTCCACGAGCGGACGCAATTTTGAAGCGTGACATGTTGGGTATGAATTTACTCGGCGTAACATTATCTTTCATAATATAAAAAAAAATGGGGATAACTTTACTGGTGTCTTATTTTTTAATGAAAAAAAGTGTAATTTTTTCACAAAAAAAGTGCGCTTGTAAGACCGCTGCGCAAATACGGCGTGACAGAAAGTATTGCAACGATCGCCATTTTATTCTCTAGGGTGTTAGGATAAAAAATATATATAATGTTTGGGGGTTCTAATTAGAGGGAAGAATATGGCAATGAAAATAGTGTAAAATGACATTAGAATTGCTGTTTAACTTGTAATGTTTAACTTGTAATACCAACGGCCACCACCAGATGGCGCCAGCTCACATCTGGTGGTAATAACTTGTAATACCAACGGCTCACCACCAGATGGCCCCAGCTCAAAAAAAAAAAAAAAAAAAATGTTTTTTTTTTTTTTTTTGCCCCCTTCCAATTCAAGTCGCCAGGACCCTATTTCTAGTCGCCATGGCGACCTGGCGCCCGGGATTTGTCGAGCCCTGATCTATTGCAACTTAAAATCCAATATATAGCGGGGAAAAAAGACAAAAACAGAATTCTATTCCTTCTTTGACATAAAACCATTTTTTCCCCTGTTATTTCATTTCCTACCCTAATTAATCCATATATTCTATTCTTTTTAACCACCAAAATGGCACGGACAGGCAGATGGGCGTATATATACGTCCTTGCCTTTCCGCGGGTCCGATCGGGACCCCCCCCCCCCCGCTGCGTGTGGCGGGCGGATTCCCTCGGGGAGCGATTCGGGACGACGGCGCGGCATTTATTTTATAGCAGCTCCGTCGCGATCGCTCCCCGGAGCTGAAGAACGGGGAGAGCCGTATGTAAACACGGCTTCCCCGTGCTTCACTGTGGCGGCGTATCGATCGCGTCATCCCCTTTATAGGGGAGACACAATCGATGACGTCAGACCTACAGCCACACCCCCCTACTGTTGTAAACACACACTAGGTGAAGCCTAACACGTTCAGCGCCCCCTGTGGTTAACTCCCAAACTGCAACTGTCATTTTCACAATAAAGAATGCAATTTAAATGCATTTTTTGCTGTGAAAATGACAATGGTCCCAAAAATGTGTCAAAATTGTCCGAAGTGTCCGCCATAATGTCGCAGTCACGAAAAAAATCGCTGATCGCCGCCATTAGTAGTAAAAAAAAAATAATTAATAAAAATGCAATAAAAATATCCCTTATTTTGTAAACGCTCTAAATTTTGCGCAAACCAATCTATAAACGCTTATTGCAATTTTTTTTTTACCAAAAATAGGTAGAAGAATACGTATCGGCCTAAACTGAGGAAATATTTTTTTTATATATATGTTTTTGGGGGATATTTATTACAGCAAAAAGTAAAAAATATTGCATTTTTTTCAAAATTGCAAAACCTCCTCTCGCCCCCCCCCCCCCCCCCCCCCCCCGCGCTGTCCCCTCCACCGCACGATTTCAGGACACGCTTCCTCTTTTCTCTATCTTCCTATCCACCTTATTCATTCTTACTCCCCTATTACATTTTTACCTTCCTCTGATTGTATAAACAACTCCCAGGGTGCCCATATCATTTTTATTTGTTCTTTCTTATCTATCGTCATTGGCAAAAGTTTCTCCATTATTCCTATTTTCCTTACTTTTTTAAGCCACATTGAAATTGAAGGTGCTTTAGGGTCTTTCCAGTTTATTGCAATACAACTTTTGGCCGCAAATGACATATTACTGACTTCATATATCTTTTCTGTGTAATTTGTATATGATGTAACAGACAAAAAGCCGGGTCATCTGGGATCTGATATTCCGTAAGCAATCCAGTAATTCTCTGAACTGTTTGCCAGAATTGTCTTATTAATGGGCAGCCCCAGAATATATGTATCATTGTCCCTTTCTCCCCACATCCTCTCCAGCATCTATCTGAGAAAAATGTATTTAGACCCGGGACTAAACTGACTGGGGGAACAGAATGCAGAAGGGCCGAGATTGGATGAGCAGAGAGGTTTTAGGACACATGCAGGTAAATCATCATGTATGTGACTTCTACAACTAAGTACAGCTGAGAATTACAATTTTTTTCGCTTAGAAGATAGATCACGATTCTCTCACGATTCTCACGGCGTAACATCATCTTTCACATTAAACAAAAAAATTGGGCAAACTTTACCGTTTCATTTTTTTTTTTATTCATTGAAGTGTATTTTTTCCCCAAAAAAATGTGTTTGAAAGACCGCTGTGCAAATACAGTGTGACATAAAATATTGCAACATTCACCAATTTATTACCTAGGGTCTCTGCTAAAAAATATATATATGTTTGGGGGAACCCTCCAAGGACGGAGCACAGCGCCCAGAGCACAGCACAGTGGTCACAGCATGATCCAAATACTATGTGTGCACGAGGAGTGCATAGTGTTTTTAGAACAGATGTGTAAAAAGTGGATTAATTAAGTGTAGAAATAATACATTAATCCATTTTTTTACACATCTGTTCTAGGAACACTATGCACTCCTCGTGCACACATAGTATTTGGATCATGCTGTGACCACCATGTTGTGCTCTGGGCGCTGTTGTCCGTCCTTGGAGGGTTCCCCCGTCTCAACCCCAGGGGAGACATCATACCCGTACCCGCGCTTTCCTGGCGGATACCAGACTTGGCCTTGAGGCTGTGCAGTAAGTTTCCCAATCTGTCTCCACCTTGTTGGGACATAGTTTCTCTGTCCTCCCTTATTCTAAGGGCATTATCATTAATCCCTGTCCATTTTTCTTTCCTATAAATTACCTCTTAAACTCCTGATTAATGGCTGTAATGTCAAGAAATGCGTTAAATGCCACTAGATGCCAACAGTTACCTGTTTCTATATTATATGTTTTATAACCTATTCATTTTATCATGTACATTTATTATGTATATTCCCTATTTGAATTGCATGCTATGAGCAGCATATTTAGTGTAAGTCACGTGACTACCTATTTGATACAATATTTTTCTCAAATGTAACAATAAATTATGTACTGTAACTTAAATTTTATGTTGTTCTTGTCCATATCTGACATAGCGGTGCCTCATTTAAAGTCCCATAGCTCTCCTTTTCTATGATCTGAACAGTGGGCAGTATGTTTGGGGACAAAGAGTAGAAACTATGATCCTGAACAGTGGGCAGTATGTTTGGAGAAAGAGTGTTGACGGTACGACAGTGGGCAGTATGTTTGGGGATAGAGTGTAGAAGGTATGACAATGGGCAGTATGTTCGAGGACAGAGTGTAGAAGTTATGATCCTTAACAGTGGGCAGTATGTTTGGGGACAGAGTATAGAAGGTATGATCCTGAACAGTGGGCAGTATGTTTGGGGCAGTGTGGAAGGTATGACAATGTGCAGTATGTTTGGGGATAGAATGGAGAAGGCACGACAGTGCGCAGTATGTTCGGGGGACAGAGTGTGGAAGGTATGATCCTTAACAGTGGGCAGTATGTTTGGGGACAGAGTATAGAAGGTATGATCCTGAACAGTGAGCAGTATGTTTGGGGCAGAGTGTGGAAGGTACAACAATGGGCAGTATGTTTGGGGGACAGAGTGTAAAAAGTATGATCCTGAACAGTGGGCAGTATGTTCGGGACAGAGTGCAGAAGGTATGACACTGCACATTGCTGCATTAAAATGCTCAGCTTTCAGGGATACAGCATTTTTTTCTTCAATGTGCCTGTACACACATGCAAGTAAACAAGTGCTGTGTGTTGATCAGGAAAAAAAAAAGCCAAAAATTGCCATTGCAAGTCAGTATGTCCTTAGGGATCCAAAAAAAAAAAAAAAAAGGTTTAACATTCATAGATGTGGCCTAAGGAAATATGTCATCAAAGTTCAAAGATTACCTTCCTGTCCTGCCACCAGAAGTAGGAGGCTAATGAAAGTGAAGCAGGGCCTTCTGTGGCAGATTCACAACATTCCCACTGCGTAATCTTAATAGGTGGTGACACATTCTACGTGGAGTGTGCAGGTATTTTTTGTTTCTCCCGCTCTCTCTCTGTATCTCCCTCTCTCCTGCTCCATCATTCCCTTCTCTCTCTCAATCTATCTTTGCTTTCTTTCTCTCCTCTCTTTTCCTCTCCATCGCTCCCTTTCTTTCTCTTTATCTCTCTGTCTCAGTCTATCTTTCCCCATGTCTCTCGCTCATCTCTCCAAACGCTACAGTGCAAGTGCTGATGTGTTCCTCCACAATAGCAATGGATGGTTATCATTCTGTCACAGTATCCTGCCCATGTTAGCAGATCTCTCCGAGCAGCTGGTGGTGCAGGCAACCGACGATATAAAGTATATTACTATCTGGTGGCCTGCAGAACAGCTGAATGGAGACATCTTCTGCCTCTGCTGACATTGATCACTGACCAATCCACCCCCTAGCCAGCCTGTCCTCTAACTACTTTCCATGCCTACCCATCCTACCCCCCAATGTAACCCAGCAACCTCATCCTCCCTATCACACTCTATCCTATCCAGCCAGGGCTCGACAAAATCCGGGCGCCCGGTCGCAATTGCGACAAGAAATTGTGACCTGGCGCCCGCCGGTAATTGAGGCCGCGGCCTATAAGGCCCGCCGCGATCATGCGGCGGGGGAGGTATGGGCGCACAGGATCCTGTGTCTCTGTTGGCGCCCGTGACGGCCGGTAATTGAGGCCGCGGCTTTGCAGCCTTGTGAAGGCCCAAGCTTTCTTCTGTGACCTGGCGCCATCTGGTGGTGGCCGTTGGCATTACAACTAAAACAGCAGTTCTAATGTGTTATCTTCACTGTTTTCACTGCCATCTCCTTCCCTCTAATTAGAACCCCCAAACATTATATATATTTTTTTATTCTAACACCCTAGAGAATAAAATGGCAATCGTTACAATACTTTCTGTCACACCGTATTTACGCAGCGGTCTTACAAGCACACTTTTTTGGGGAAAAATATACTTTTTTTAATAAAAAAATAGGACAACAGTAAAGTTAGCCCAATATATAAAAAGATAATGTTATGCCGAGAAAATTGATACCCAACATGTTACGCTTCAAAATTGCGTCCGCTTGTGGAATGGCGACAAACTTTTACCCTTTAAAATCTCCATAGGCGACGTTAAAAAAATTCTACAGGTTGCATGTTTTGAGTTACAGAGGAGGCCTAGGGCTAGAATTATTGTTCTCGCTCTAATGATTGCTGCGATACCTCACATGTGTGGTTTGAATACCGTTTACATATGCGTGCGCTACTCACATATGTGTTCACTTCTGCGCGTGAGCTTGGCGGGACGCGGCGCGTTTTCTGGCTCCTAACCTTTTTAGCTGGCTCCTAGATTCCAAGCAAATTTGTCAAACCCTGTATCCAGTTACTACCCACCACAACCTTCCAGTGTATCAGTATTTCTCTGATGTTCAATCATGGCATATGATTTCTGGATGAGAAATGCTTAGTTTTCCGATAAACTCAAACTTACTTGGTCACATAAAAGTTCACCATGCTCAGAGCTAAAAGGGACCTTGAGGGAATAATTGTTAAAACAAAAATATATTGCTGAAGTACAAACCAGGGCTGTGGAGTCGGAGTCGGAGTCGAGGAGTCGGAGTCGGGGGAAATTTTGGGTACCTGGAGTCGGAAAAAAATGCACCGACTCCGACTCCGACTAAATTTAGATTGGAATTAAAAAAAAAAAGCAAGTTTAAATGTCCCAATTCACAAAAAGTTATAATTAATGACTTCTCTACTGTAAGAATAAAGACCAATGCATGCAGTGCCTCACGTAACCGCAAAACGAACACGTTAAGTGACCGTGAAGAAGCATGCTTTTCATGTGCTTCACTATATGGCACGCAACGCACAATTAGGAGCTGCAATACTTCTACTTTCCATAGTGTTGTGTTCTGCTTTTACAGGGAACGCATGTCAGAGAACCAGTAAGTGTCCAAATAAAAAAATTCCAACAGGAGTTTTATAAAGCACTAAAAGAAGTTGAAAAGTATGATCGCTCATCAAAACTTAGGCCCCTTTCACTTGTCCGTTCCGCCTGTCCGTTCATTACAAGTCCGTGAATGGTAATGAATCCCTATGGGAACGCGTCCGTTAGCGGATGGAGCATCCGCGTCCGTCGGGATCCAGTTTTCGGACGGAACAAAACCCTATTTTTCTTCCGTCCGGATGAACGAACTGATGCAGACGGACAGACGGTCCGTCTGCATCCGGTTCCCCATAGGGCAGAGCGGAGCTGAGACAGGGCGGTCCCTGCACTGTGTGCTGGGACCGCCCTATCCGCCGACAGCTCAGCGGGGATCCCCGCTGAGCCGACGGAGCGGACAAAAGAAACTGACAGGACGTGTGAAAGAGCCCTTACTGTTGAAGAAGCCATCCTTGTTTATCCAGAGATCGTTAGTGATGTGGCCAGAATAGTTACTGCAATGCCACCCACCCAAGTCAGTGTTGAAAGATTATTTTCAGCCCTAAAAATAATAAAGTCTGACTTAAGAGCCTCTATGAAAGAGGCAATTCTCTTCCTTAGAACTCTACATTGAATTGATTTGCATTTGCTAAGCCTAGAACTACATTTCAAGATTAATATAAACCATTTCTAGGTTTTACAGATTTTGTTTTTGGTTCATTATAGATAAGCTTTGTTTTTGTTCTAAAACAACCAAATAATGTGGTTTGTATTTTTGAACTGGTAAAGATCCTGTTCCTGATGTTTATGCCTGCTGCTACTATCCAGCCACTTGATTGATTAATACAAAAAAAATAATAAAACTTTGTTTTCATTGTGTTTGTCTTTTGCTTAAACTGTGCAATACAGTAGACTGTTGGCTTCCCAGCCAGTAGTCCTGTGGTAGGTTGCGTTTCTTTCCCTCAAGGAATGTATAAAATACATTTGCATATTAATACAGAGGATTAGGAGTCGGGGAGTCGGAAGTACATAAAACTGAGGAGTCGGAACATTTATCTACCGACTCCACAGCCCTGGTACAAACAACGAGTTGGATTTATTTGTCAAATAACACCTGAAATGAGACAATACTGATAACACGAACATGGCATCAGACATTTGAACATGCAATCTCCTGAATGGCAAGCAGAGAAAGGTAAGTAAGGTAAAGGTAAGTAAAACTACTCTGTGTTTACAAGGCCTTCAGAAACCAATAGGTTTCCATCTAATGTTTATCCAGCTAAGTCAGGCCATAGATTATACAATTTGTTTTCCTGCCACAAAGAACAATTGCTCGATTCCCCCAACAACGCAGTATTGATGAAGGAATCCCTCACATGGAGCCATTGTGTTCTCACAGCAGAGAGGTGCAGGGAGCCCCCCGCCAGAAGAACACAGTGGTTATTGCTAGCCGCTGGCAATAACTGCATGCTAGAAATCCGATATGCTGGTTGTACCCAAGCCAATCAATGATGGACGTGGGTACCATCAGTCTGCCTATACATGGCTGGAATCTCGGCGGGTTCAGCAGGGAGATTCAAATCAGCTATGACCGGTTTAAGAAGCAACAGTTCTGTATACTTACTTGGTTGACAGTGACTTCTATTGTTCTCCTTGAGAAGGACACAATGAAAACCATTAACCAAAAGTTAACAAGTCAAAGGAAAATTAATTAGGTACAATTCATTATTTTGTCAGGTAAAATATTTTGATACTTTTGGGACAATTTTGGAAAAAGACTATAGAAAGGGGTTACGTCACTTTTTTAAATTCATGCATCTACAAGACATTATATTACCCATATCTATATCTTAGCCGGTTACGTTGAGGTGTTTCATTGTGGAATATAATTATTATGTTTCCAGGTCATATAATTAATCCTATTGCTCGATGTGATTGTTAGAGACTTTGGAGGGAGGGCGTGTCCTGGGCATTGCCAAGTGAACCTCACACTTGTGGATCTCCCGAGCACCCGAGCCTTGTTAAAGCATTTTACACCAGCTAATATTCAAATCCTTATACAGGGGAGGATGCCCAAACAACTACAGAGAGACAGACGATGTGACACCTCTGATCCAGTGCTACGCCATTTTTTTTCTCCCGGACTCACCAGCGGCTCACTTCCAATATGACTGACATGTTCTCCCCAGAGACTGCAGTCCCTGGGCTCTCCATCTCCTGAGCCATGCACCGAAGCATAGGACTCCCGACACAGCGGCTCCTTCTCACAAGCGGCATGTGCAGCTAAGACCCGACTTGCTACAGTAGTGCCAGACACCCTCCCTGCCGATTTGTGAGAGCTGCTGAATTATATACCGACAAAGGGAGACTTCGATGCCCTATTTGACTGCGTGAAGAAGCATTTTCGTGACGACATAGCTTGTTTACAACAAACAACCACCAGACTGATGGAATGCATGGACTCTATAAAAGCTACCATGTCAGATACCACACACAAAATCCAGTCCATGGACTCTCAACTTGCCTCAGCCCTCTCACAGCTGGCTAAAATGCAACTCCATCTGGAAGACATTGAAGACCCCAGACAAAAAAAAAACACAAGAATACGGGGACTGCCAGAGGCGACCATGGCTGCTGACCTCCGTGTTGCAGTACTGGGCATTTTCAGCCATCCATTATATGTCATCCCCCCTGAAGGCACTGAAATGGATAGAGTCCATAGGACACTAGAACCTAGACCTGCTGACCCGAACAGATCCAGAGAAGGCTTGGTTCAAATTTTTACACCCAAAAGGAAGAACTGCTACGGAAAGCCTCAGTGCAGCAAGTCATTGACTGCACCTCCCTGCAACTGCCAACAGATGTTTTGAGAAACACGCTCCACCGAAGAGAAATTCTGAGACCCCGCGTTGATAAACTGTGGGTCACTGGAGCAACGTACTGCCCCTTCCATTTTACAGTGAAGAAATGTACTGAAGCCCTCCAAATAGAACTGGGTGATTTTTTCACCTAAAAAAATCTGCGATATTTTTTTTATATAAAAAAAAAAAAAAAAAAATTGATTTACGATTCAAAATAGTTTTTTTTTTGATGGACACCGTGCCGGTCCTGAGGAGCTGCGGGCAGGAGTTTTTAGGCAAAGCCTAGGCCGAAGCCACGGCCTTGCCCAAAAAAAAAAATCGAACAAATCGATTTTTTTAAAATATTAATCGATTTGACCTACCAACTCGATTTTTAAATCGAAACAATGTTTTCCTAGCCCTACCTCCAAATCCACTCTGTGTCCCTGCCATGCACGATAGCCTGGGAATCCCACAGTTCCCAGTCATCGACGGTCTCTGTGTACTACAAGACACGGATCCTCCTCATCCAGAAAGACAAAGGGCAGCACGTCAATGCTCTGCTCGCAGAACACAGTCTATTGCCTCTGTTAGTGACGTCAGGAGCAACAGCCACGAGGACGAACTTTTACTGGCGATTCCAATCAGTTACTGAACTGAATAGCCTGCCCAGCTTTCCTTCTGACTATGTTCTGATCCCTGATGCTCCCAAGGGCAGAGAGCTGCCTACAGTACTGTGACCTAAAACAGTTCTTACATGACTTTCAGTTGTTTTTTGTTGCAAGGCTCATGCACAACCTGCTGCCTATAGGCCACGCTGGATTCACATTATGCTGCTCCCGTCTATAGTGGTGAACTCTGTGCCTTGATATTCAGCCATTACCATGTAGATCCCCTTGTGTTACCCGATCGATACTGCACCACATGATGGCTACCTCCTCCCCCTTAATGAGGAGGGGGGCAGTGACAACCATTCTTTTTATGGGAACCTTGTCGATACCCGTACCCACACTGACAACCTTTGCTCCGTCTCTTTATATGTCATGCACAGAGCTTTTGTCCTGTGCACAGTTTGTACCATTCATGAGCTCACTCTGACCTCAACAGCATTTCCATATGCAATGGCATTGCAGCCGAGGGACGGTCCATGCGGGCTGGGGACGAGGGTCCTACTGATGCATATACTAAGTTTACTTGTGTTTAGCTGCCATATGACATACATGTGTTCTGGCTGAAGAGCTGGAGTGTGAACCCAACAGCTAATATGCCAGCTTTCACTGGGCTCTGGGGAGCAGCACTTATCTAGGATACCAATGTTTTCTCTTGTTGGCACCATGCATCATACAACATGGTTTTAGCATTCGCTTGTTTGGGGATATATGGCAAATGATTTTTAAAAACTTTACTCCCTTAAATTTTTTGCCACTTCTCCTCCTGTACTTGGACAATGTATTTCTATGTATATGTTTTTTTTCTTTATGTCCTTTTGTATACCATGTACATGTCCATGTCTTAATAAAGATTATTTCTCTATATCCCCATTGTTTACTGTGCCATTAAAGTCTGACTTGGGGTTACCCCTTGGGGCTCCCCCTTCTTTTCTATCATAATTATCAACGGATGTGACAACGTGAGTGCTGTCCTTTTGTAATCTCGTCCGTGATAGGTGGAACACTGACTCACTGATGGGAAACTGAATCAGTGTTCCGTCACAGATGAGGAGGAGGTGGGGCTTTGTTACACTGGACAGCCGCCGACTAGACTGCATGTCACAGCGCGGGCAGATCAGGTACATGAGGCAGGAAGATGGGCACAGTGAGACTGCAAATGGACACAGTGAAGCTGCAGATGGGCACAGTGAGGCTGCAGATGGGCACAGTGAGACTACAGTTGGGCATTATTGACCCTCTTTCTTTCACTTACAGTAGCTGCTGCATTTCTCACCCTAGGCAATACGTTTTCCCATTTTTTGTGGTAAAATTGGGTGCCTTGGCTTAGATTCGGCTTGGCTTATACTCGAGTATATACGGTATGTGAAAATATGAACAGTCTACATGAGCTTATTCTGCCAAGCAACTTCTTCCACTGACAAAGAAATTTGCAAAAGTGTTTCCTATTTGTATTGCATGTGTGCGGGGGGGGGGGGGGGGGTCGCAAACCCACAAACTGCACCCTTGTGGAGTGGAAAGAGGTGCTGTGTCTGGTGAAATTCTTTCCTTAACTAAATTGTGGAGTACACAGCAAGCTGATACTACCTTGATGGAATTCCCTACATCCAACTGCACTGTGAAAATGAGAATACACCACTTTGAAGAGAAAACTAAAAAAAGCACACTCAACCATCCTATGGGCATGGCACAGCCACAAATGTTATATTTTTTTGCATACGGCTTAGTCCATCTCAACCGTGGGGATGCATTCAATTTTCTCAAAGTCCAAAGACCTCATCAGCAACAATAACAAAGGGCAGGCTTGGGCCTGTGGTTCCTAGCAGTGGCCTCCTGGGGGGAATACACAAGTGTCCTTCATACAGTCTTCTTCCCATTGCATATTCTCTGAATATTCTTGAAACACCAGCACTCCTATAGGCCCCAACGTCAATTGAAAATAACAATTATTTGTTGGCCACTAGACCACAAAGTACGATTGAAAAATATTTTTTATCATTTTCATATTTTGATCCTGATTTCGCAGACATTTTCACATGAACGTGTGTGTCATCCAAGGCACCGATACAGTTCAGAAGTTGAGTTTTCAGCCAAACTTCATCAGGCACTTTTTCCCCAAAGTGCCTCAGTGGGTTATAATAGGACAATGTCACACAGTTCCTTCCACATTACACAACTTGGCCACTGTTGTGACACGAGAGGAAAATTATATAATGAAGAGAAACTTTGTCCAGTCGCCAAGAACCTGTACACTGAACATGTTTATTATTTGATTTAGGAATATAGAGCAGTCTCAACCTTTTTTTGGTCAAGGCTCCCTTTAACAATTATGGACAGTCCCGAGGCACCCAAATCTAAAATCTAAAATTAAAAAAAAAACTATTCTAATAGTTTTACATAATGCAGCAACATTCACACACATGGGACACCCAATGTTAGAGGTGATTTATTCTTCACCTTTGCACACTGACTAGTATTCTAGTGTTTCTCTTCTTCCTCAGTTTCTCCCCATCACTCAACTAATGTGACGCCAGTGCTGATGGCGTGAGGCAGGGTAGCTGTACAAGTGACTGACATCCTCCTCATCAACTGCTGAAGTCATTGGTTGTTAGGAGGCCGGCAGCTAGAAGGTTGCAATGGTGCACAATGAAAACCTCCGGCTTTGTGAAACTGAAAGGCAGACTTAAAGCGGGAGTTCACCCGAAAAACAATTTTTAACATTAGATTGAGGCTCGTTTTGTGAAGGGGAATCGGGTGTTTTTTTTTAAATCGAAGCAGTACTTACCGTTTTAGAGATAGATCTTCTCCGCCGCTTCCGGGTATGGTCTTCGGGACTGGGCGTTCCTATTTGATTGAGAGGCTTCCGACAGGCTTCCGACGGTCGCATACATCACGTCACAAGTAGCCGAAAGAAGCCAAACGTCGGTGCGGCTCTATACGGCGCCTGCACACCGACGTTCGGCTACTTTCGGAAAATCGTGACGCGCTGTATGCGACCGTCGTAAGCCTGTCGATCAAATAGGAACGCCCAGTCCCACAGCCCATACCCGGAAGCGGCGGAGAAGATCTATCTCTAAAGCGGTAAGTACTGCTTCGATTTAAAAAAAAAAAACACCCGATTCCCCTTCACAAAACAAGCCTCAATCTAATGTTAAAAATTTAGTTTTTGGGTGAACTTCCACTTTAAAGTGATTGTAAAGGCTGAAGGTTTTTTTATTTAATTGCATTTTATGCATTAAAATAAAAAGCCTTCTGGGTGTAGCAGCCCCTCTTACCTGATCCCCATCTCTGTCATCGAGTGCTTCGGCTATGCAGGACTCTCCCTTCTGATGAGCTATATACAGCAGCAGCACCATTGGCTTATGCTGCGGTCAAAGTCAGTTAGCCAATCAGGAGAGAGAGAGAGCGGGGCCAAACCGGGGCTACGTGTCTGTTAGAGCTGCACGATTAATCGCGGAGAATCGTTGACGATTTTCCGCCCCCCCATAATCTCAATTCTGCATTTGACGATTTTCCTAGGGTTCAAATAAGCTTACATTAACACGCAGGATGCTGCCTGTGTTGGAGCGGAGGGGAAGCCGTTGGTCGCGACAGAGCCAGCGTGAAAAGCAAATTGCTGGGAGATACCGGAACTGATGCGAGCAAAGATTAGGAGATATTGGAACTGACTTAAGAACGTGATGCTGTGGATGGGCAGTCTCTCTCTCTCAAGACACAGCACTCTCAAAGCAGGGAGGAGCAAAAAGAAAAGGCGCCAAATTGCTGATTTACATTCTGGGTACTACACTGTATTGTACAGGGCTTGACAAATTTGCTTGGAATCTAGGGGCCAGCTAAAAAAGTTAGGAGACAGGAACACACCCCGTCCCGCCAAGCTCACACGCACATACGTGAGTAGCGCCCACATATGAAAGCAGTGTTCAAACCACACATGTGCGGTATCACCGCAATTGGTAGAGTGAGAGTAATAATTCTAGACCTACTCTGTAACTCAAAACATGCAACCTGTAGAATTATTTAAACATCGCCTATGGAGATATTAAAGGGTAAAAGTTTGTCACCATTCCACAAGTGGACGCAATTTTGAAGCGCGACATGTTGGGTATCAATTTACTCGGTGTAACATTATCTTTCACAATATGAAAAAAAAATTGGCCTAACTTTACTGGTGTCTTATTTTATAATTAAAAGAGTATATTTTTTCCTAAAAAAATGTGCTTGTAACACCGCTGCGCAAATACGGTGTGATAGAAAGTATTGCAACGACTGTCATTTTATTCTCTAGGGTGTTGGAATAAAAAATATATATAATGTTTGGGGGTTCTAATTAGAGGGAAGGAGATGGTAGTGAAAACAGACAGTGGAATGACCATTAGAATTGCTGGTTGTCTTGTCATACCAGCGCCACCACAAGATGGCGCCAGATCACAGAAAGAAAGCATAGACCTGCAGAAGCCCGCAAAGCCGTGGCCTCAATTACTGGCTGGCGCGGCTCGACACGATCGCTCGGCGGGGGCGCACGGAGACAAAGGTTGCCCCTGGCGTCAGGTTGAAAATTCTAGTCGCAATGGCAACCTGGAGCCCGGGGTTCGTCGAACCCTGGTATTGTACATGTGAATGTGTGCACAAATGTAAAAAGGAACCACAAAAACGCTCAAGTCAGGCATTTCTATTGAAGTGGCCAAAAACACTTGTAATCTGCCAAAAAGAGGCTTGTGTACTTTTTTGAGCGACAGGCGTTTTGCTTCAGGTGACAGAATGCTCATATGTGAACAGGGGCCATTGAAATGAATGGGATTTGGTATGTTGAGCATTTTGGAGCTACAAGCTTCAAGCAGAAAAAAATAAATAAAATTGAAACCTTCACAATATAAAAAAACTCCCTGTAAATCACCCATATAAAAATGTAAAATAATCAATTTAATCAAAAGTGAGACTGATAATTAGATAAATGAAGTGCATAAGCTATGAAAAGTCCATCAATAGTGCCAAAGTCCATGTGTAAAGTTTCCATCTAACGTGCTCTACACACTCCATGCAAATGAGAGATTGTCTCCACTCAGTGCCCCTCCATGTGAGCACACCTGACCCCCAGATCCCTAGACCCAGGGTGAAGTGGGTCTAATAACGCTTGTTGGGAGTTCTAAACATAGGCAGTGATGAGACCAATTTTCTACTATCTTCCACCATGGATCCTCAGATGTAGGAGATATAAATCTCAATCTCATAATATTAAAGGTATTATTTAATCAGTTTTAAAAATTATATGAATTATAAAATTTAAAATATGCACCGTCACCATCTAGTGGTGAATATTCCTAAACGCACCTCCATTAATATAAATCTGGCATACGGCACCATCTAGTGGTGTTTTATAACAACTGCACCCCTATTTATCTTCTTCCAAGACGCTAAATAAATAAAATATAAGGTTAAATAATAATTTGCAATAAAACAATTTGCATCCAGTTCGATATTGAGGCCTTGGGGGGACTAGGGTCCCTAATTCAAAAAATCCATCTTGTTTCGTTGTTAGAAACAAAACGAGGTTAGATCCCCTCCAATGTCCTTCTATCCTGTCTGTCCCACAAATGTTTATTTCCTAGGAATTTTTCTGGTGTGCTATTCTAAAGTGATTGGAGTCACTATGCTGTCTAAAACCCTTCTTTATATTATTTATATGTTTTTCAATTTGTAAGTTTGTGTGTAGTCCTTCCTACATACTGATACCCATGCTTACATTTTAACACAAACTTACCAAAAGTATTGGGACACCTGCCTTTACACGCACATGAACTTTAAGGGCATCCCAGTCTTAGTCCGTAGGGTTCAATATTGAGTTGGCCGACCCTTTGCAGATATAACAGCTTTAACGCTTCTGGGAAGGTTGTCCACAAAGGTTTAGGAGTGTGTCTATGGGAATGTTTGACCATTCTTCCAGAAGAGCATTTGTGAGGTCAGGCACTGATGTGGACAAGAAGGCCTGGCTCGTGGTCTCCGTTATAATTTATCCCAAAGGTGTTCTATTGGGTTGACATCAGGACTCTGTGCAGGCCAGTCAAGTTTCTCCCATAGACACACTCCTAAACCTTGCCAGAAGAGTTGAAGCTGATATAGTTGTAAAGGATGGGCCAACTCAATATTGAACCCTATGGACTATTAGCTGGATTCAAGTACGGCGGCGTATTTTTGAGCCGGCGTAGCGTATCGTATTTACGCTACGCCGCCGTGAGTCAGAGAGGCAAGTGCTGTATTCACAAAGCACTTGCCTCCTAAGTTACGGCGGCGTAGCGTAAATGGGCCGGCGTAAGCGCGCCTAATTCAAATTGTGAAGAGGTGGGCATGTTTTATGTAAATAAACCATGACCCGACGTGATTGACGTTTTTAACGAACGGCGCATGCGCCGTCCGTGGACATATCCCAGTGTGCATTGCTCCAAAGTACGCCGCAAGGACTTATTGGTTTCGACGTGAATGTAAATTACGTCCAGCCCCATTCACAGACGACTTACGCAAACAACGTAAAATTTTCAAAATTCCACTTAACATTGGCTAGGCCAGCTATTTGTTAGACTAACTTTACGCCTGAAAACGCCTTACGCAAATGGCGTATCTTTACTGCGACGGGCAAGCGTATGTTCGTGAATAGGCGTATCTCGCTGATTTACGCATTCTAGGCGTAAATCAGCGTTCACGCCCCTAGCGGCCGGCGGAACTAGACAGCTAAGATACGACGGCGCAGGCAGTCGTATCTTAGCTACATTTAAGTGTAACTCAATTTGAGAATACACTTAAATGTACGACGGCCTAGATTCAGAGTTACGACGGCGTATCTACTGATTCTAGCTATAAGACTGGGATGCCATTAAAGTTTATGTAAAGGCAGGCGTCCCAATACTTTTGGTAATATATCGTAGGTTACATGTGTAGAGTTGCAGGTAATAAGCTCCCTTATCTCGTATTCTCTTCCCCTCTGACTAGATTTGAATTTGCACTTCCTGTTAATAAAGGGGAACATATTTTAATACACTTGATAAACAACAATAAAAACACGTACCTGATCTGCCACTCTGTAGATTTCTTCCCTTTTGCTACAGTCACATGTATATGTATGAACACGAACTGCTCCATTCTTCTTGGCTAGCCTGCTTGTTTCTTTGTTGCCCTCCTCGTTGATGTCCCATAAAATAAGTGTTGCGCCAAGGCGTGCAAACTCCAGTGCTAGAAGCCTTCCTATTCCGCTTCCTGCCCCAGTGATGAGTACAAGTTCACCAGCAACATTCTTCCTTCGAGATGGGATAATCCAAAGAATAAGAGATTCAAAGAGCAAATAGATAGTAAGAAAAAGAACTTTGAGAGTCTCCAGGAAAAAATTCATGGTTGTAAGTCTTCCTCTGTGTCAGTAGACTGGAAATGAAAAAGCAGTATTAGCTGTATGAAAGGGAGTACATGTGTTGTATAGGGCTGGGGAAAAAAATCGATTTGAATCTTGAATCGAGTTGGGAGGTCAAATTGTTTCAGATTTTGACCAAATAGATTTTTTAGATTTTTCGGCCTAGTCTGCCGTGATCCTGGGAAAAGGCTGCGGACTAGGCCGAAGCCGCGGCCTTGCCGAAAAAATCCAGCCTGCCACGCCCCTAGGAAAAGGCAGCGAGGCCGGACGCCATAGTCTAGGCATTTTCCCTGGATTGCAGCGAGCTGCGGGCAGGATTTTTTAGGCGAGGCCGCGGCCTAGTCCGCTGGCTTTTCCCAGGATGGCGGCGAGCTGTGGGCAGAATTTTTTAGGCGAGGCCGTGGCTTCGGCCTAGTCCGCTGGCTTTTCCCAGGATTGTGGCGAGCAGGATTTTTTAGGCAAGGCCGCGGCTTCGGCCTAGTCCGCTGGCTTTTCCCAGGATGGCGGCAAGCTGTGGGCAGAATTTTTTAGGAGAGGCCTTGGCTTCGGCTTAGTCCGCAGCCTTTTCCCAGGATCCCGGCAGACTAGGCCGAAGCCGCGGCCTCGCCTAAAAACTCCTGCTCGCAGCTCCTTAAGATCGGCGCGGTGTCCATCAGGAAAAAAATTATTTGATTTGTGAATCTAATTTTTTTTTTTAAATCGTAGATTTTTTGGGGGCCAAAAATCGCCCAGCTCTAGCACTGTAGTAATTTCACATTTTATTTTTTATGTTAAAAAGGTGCCTGGTAGACTTCAGTGAGACAAGTATTTTAGGATGGGAGAACTAATCCTTTAATTTTCATTTGCCTTGCTCATTCAAAGCTGAAGCATAGGACAGGTCACCTTGAGATTTTTTAACAAATGAAAATGTCTCTGTACTGATGGCTGGGGGGGACACACCATCATTCTAGGGTGGACCTAAAGGGTTCCATACTAATGCAAGTGTTGTATGAGGGGCTTGAGAGCATTCATGACCACCCAAAGGGCCTGTGTCAAGCTTTTGCTTATGTCACAACTGATTTTTCTCCCCATACAAGTTAATGAAAATGCAAAAGCAACTTGAGGCATATTGATGCAACTTAGTGGGAGGTCAAATGCAGGTCAGAAGGACATCAACCACAAGTCAAATTCACCTGCCAATGATCTCAGATATGTTTAACCACATGCCACCCGGCCACTGCATATATACGGCCTGGTGGGCACTTCCTCCTTTTGAGTGGATGTTCAGGAATGACCCTTAGAAGGAGGGGGATCGCGCGTGCCCGCGCAGCGGCACTATTCCGATGCGCTCGTGTCACCCAGACACGGTGCATCTCCGATCGGCTGGAGGGCTCTGGGATTGGCCCTCCTGATCACATGATGGCTGTGTCCAATCACAGCCCTCATGTGATGTAAATAGAGAGTGAGTTGCTAGGCGATCAGCTCTCCTCTCCTCACACAGAAGTTGTCAGTGAGGAGAGGAGAGCGGATCTCTGCAGTCAGCCAGTGACCAGTGAGTATGAGCTGTTTTTACAGCTTTTTACACTGATCACAAGCCTAGTGTCCACACACATGTCCCCAAAACACCTGTCCCCCACATATGTCCCAGTAAAATCATGTTCCAATGATCATCTGCACACATCTGTACATGATCATCAGCGTACATCTGTCCGTGATCACACAAACTAATTATTATACACTTAACAGGATTTTTTTTTTTACCAAAGACATGTAGCAGAATACATTTTGGCTTACATTTATGACAAAATTTGATTTTACTGGATTTCTTTTAAAATAGAAAGAAGAAAATATATATTTTCTTTTTCCAAATTTCCATTCTATTTTTGTCTTTATCGAAAAAAAAGGGAAAAAAATGAGTCATGAATAAATACCACCATAAGAAAGCTCTATTTGTGCGATCAAAATGATACAAATGTCATTTGGGTACAGCGTAGCATGACCGTGCAATTGTCATTGAAAGTGCGAGAGCGCTGAAAGCTGAAAATTGGCCTGGGAAGGAAGGGGGTGAAAGTGTCAAGCAGGGCTCGACAAATCCCGGTCGCCATGGCGACTAGAAATAGCCTCCTGGCGACTTGGCTTGGAAGGTGGGAAAAAAAGTCCCCAGCGCTTCCTTGTGTGAGCTGGCGCCATCTGGTGGTGGCCGTTGGTATTACAAGTTAAGCATTACAAGTTAAACAGCAATTCTAATGTCATTTTTCACTATTTTCACTGCCATCTTCTTCCCTCTAATTAGAACCCCCAAACATTATATATATTTTTTATCCTAACACCCTAGAGAATAAAATGGCGATCGTTGCAATACTTTCTGTCACGCCGTATTTGCGCAGCGGTCTTACAAGCGCACTTTTTTGGGAAAAAATTACACTTTTTTTAATTAAAAAATAAGACAACAGTAAAGTTATCCCCATTTTTTTTAATATTATGAAAGATAATGTTACGCCGAGTAAATTCATACCCAACATGTCACGCTTCAAAATTGCGTCCGCTCGTGGAATGCCGACAAACTTTTACCCTTTAAAATCTTCATAGGCGACGTTTAAAAAAATCTACAGGTTGCATGTTTTGAGTTACAGAGGAGGTCTAGGGCTAGAATTATTGCTCTCGCTCTACCAGTCGCGGCGATACCTCACATGTGTGGTTTGAACACGTATGTGTTCGCTTCTGCGTGCAAGCTCGTCGGGACGGGGTGCGTTTTCTGGCTCCTAACTTTTTTAGCTGGCTCCTAGATTCCAAGCAAATTTGTCAAACCCTGGTGGCAAGTATTGATGGGGTTAATACTGATCCCAAATGCAAGCCTAAAGCTAGCCGAATGTGCTTATTGACACAAGCCTCAGGCCCGGTTTACACAGAATGCGTAAGCAAAATTGTAATGAAGCTGATTTCAGAGACTGGTGGGCAGTTGTACCACGTGCCTACATGAAGCAATTTCTACAAAAGTAGGCAATATGTGCTTCGGGGCCAAGGGTGTACATACTTTTCCACAGTACATAATCTAATATATTCATATTTTTGTTAAATGATTGTAAATGAAAAAAAAAAAAAACTTGGTTGCTTGCTCAAATATGTTGAAAAAGTCATTACCTTCATAGATTAAAACCACACACTAACAATACCTTACCAATTGAATGCAAATCATACATATATAGAAATTATATAGTGCAAGTACTTTTTTTTTGTATTATGCCGCGTACACACGACCGTTTTTAATGGTCTAGAAATAATACGTTTTCTTCAACCTGATTATTGTTAAGCCTGCCTTGCCTACACACGATCGTGAAAAAAATCTCCATTATCTCTATTACGAATGCTAGTTTTACCAGAACGAGCGCTCCCGTCTCATAACTTGCTTCTGAGCATGCACGTTTTTTTCACGTCGTTAAAGCCTACACGCAACGACATCGTGAAAAATGGTCGTGTGCATTAGACCCCATACACACTATTAGATTTTCTGCAGATTTTTGTCTTCAGATTTACCAAAACCATGTAGTGCAAGGGCCGGCCTGATTGCATACAAATGGAAACTCTTAGGTTTGACCTCATATTAGATGGTTTTAGTAAATCTGAAGACAAAAATCTGCAGAAAATCTGATAGTGATATTGACTTGGTGTAAGCTTCTATTGTAGGAGGCTTTGGGTTTAGTTACATGGAATGCAGCTTGCACAAGTGTATGCAAATGTATGTAACCAAGCACTATAGTTTGGGCACCGGCTGCCTCTGCTTGATTAGGAAGTTTCAATACTAGGGCATGTAGTAATTTGTACATATGCAGTCTGAAACGTCATAAAACATGGCCAAATCTACCTCATGCACATGGAACGTGAAAATAAAGTTATAAAAACGGCAGCAGCTTTGCAGTGAGTTTTTCAACTTTTTTGCAGTAGTGTTTTTAGATTTTTTTTGGTTTTGAGCGTTTATCAGCGTTTTTACAGCTTAAAAAACTTCTCTCAGAACCCACTATTTTTTTTTTTCTGCTTAAAAACGCCACTGCCTAAAACGACTGATAACAGCCTATGTGTGCATGGACACATAGGATAGGATGGAGAGTTTAATGACTGTATAAACATCTACCGTATATACTCCAGTATAAGCCAACCCGAATATAAGCTGAGGCAGCTAATTTTACCACAAAAAAACTGGGAAAACGTATTGACTTGAGTATAAGCCTAGGGTGTCCATCTGCATGCCTCACTTTGCCTCACTGTGTCCATATGCATGCCTCACTGTGCCCATGCCTCACTGTGCCCATGCCTCACTGTGCCCATGACTAGACTGACGTTTAACATGGGAGTCTATGGAAGGGGTGCCCAGCTTTGAAAAAAAAAATAAAAAATCGGTGCTTCCCAGCCGTAGGTCCCCCAGACAACCTTTGCACTCTTGTAGAGGAGAAATGGGGCTACATGTGTGCCAAGTTTAGGGGTCCAGGGGACCTACGACCGGCCGGTACCGGGTCCCCAAAGTCACCGGGGAAATGACCGCTTAAAGCGGGAGTTCACCCATTTAAAAAAAAAATAAAAATCTCCCCTTAGCTTCCTGCTCGTTCGGTCTAGGGGAATCGGCTATTTATATTAAAATATGTGCAGTACTTACCCGTTTTCGAGCTGCATCTTCTTCCGTCGCTTCCGGGTATGGGTCTTCGGGAGCGGGCGTTCCTTCTTGATTGACATTCTTCCGAGAGGCTTCCGACGGTCGCATCCATCGCGTCACTCGTAGCCGAAAGAAGCCGAACGTCGGTGCGGCTCTATACTGCGCCTGCGCACCGACGTTCGGCTTCTTTCGGAAAATCGTGACGCGATGGATGCGACCGTCGGAAGCCTCTCGGAAACCTGTCAATCAAGAAGGACCGCCCATTCCCGAAGCCCATACCCGGAAGCGACGGAGAGGATGCGTCTCGTAAACGGGTAAGTACTGCACATATTTTAAAATAAATAGCCGATTCCCCTAGTAATAACGAGCAGGAATCTAAGGGGGAAAAGTGCCCTCTAAGGGTGAACCCCCGCTTTAACATGGGAGTCTATAGAAGGAGTGCCGGCTTTGAAAAATCGGTGTTCCCCGGCCGTAGGTCCCCCGGACAACAACCTTTGCACACTTGTAAAGGAAAAGTGGGGTTACATGTGTGCCAAGTTTAGGAGTCCAGGGGACCTACGATCGGCCGGTACTGGGTTCCCAAAGTCACCAGAGAAATTAACGTTTAACATGGGAGTCTATAGAAGGAGTGCCCGGCTTTGAAAAATCGGTGCTCCCCGGCCGTAGGTCCCCCGGACAACAACCTTTGCACACTTGTAAAGGAAAAGTGGGGTTACATGTGTGCCAAGTTTGGGGTACGGGGGACCGGGTCCCCAAAGTCCGGGAGATCAGATGCAAAAAGGTGACTCGAGTATAAGCCGAGGGGGGCATTTTCAGCACAAAAAACATGTGCTGAAAAACTCGGCTTATACTCGCGTATATACGGTACAGCTTCTGTAAAAACGCCAAAAAACGGCCAGTGTGCATGAGGTCTAATTGTTGGGTGTGAAAGCTGAATTTCCAGATTCTGCAGTAAATACTTAAAACAAATGCAGTTAACACAAAACTAAAAAGGTCCATTCTGCCATATAATATTACAGGGACTGTGGATATCGCTATGGAAGAAAATATTTTTTTTCCCCATACTGGTCAGCCATTGGTAGAATACTTTTTTTTTTCCTTGTAAGGTAGCTACAGAGTTAAACAATTAAAATAACGCCAACAAAAATAATTTCAGTGCCCCCTAATTCATGAATTGGTTAATGCTGGGAAGCACAGATCATCTCCCACCAATGAAAAGTTATTTAGAAGCGATCGATCGGCGTGCAGGGTTACCTTGTCTCTGTAGGCTTCACAAGGGTGCAGTGAATAGGACTCCTTGCAACTGGAGAAGGAAGGCGCACTATGAATAAAAGTCTCAAACCTGGTTATAGATCGTGAAATCTAGACACAAGGGTAAACATTTCTATCTAAACAAAGTTTCGTCACTCTCATGGAACTAAGGTCAAGGAACCAAGATAAGACACTCACTATATCAAAGTCTGTAAGATAAGCAAAGAATCTTAGTGAAAATATTCATTACTTCTAAATGAGTACTTTAATTCTACCACAAATAGTGAAAAAAGTTTACATATAGGAACAGGGTGGATTTGAATTAAATCAAGTAGATTTAAATCACTAGTAAAAAGGCTTGATTTAAATTAGGGCTGCACGATTCTGGTCAAAATGAGAATCACGATTCTTTTGCTTAGAATCACGATTCTTTTGCTTAGACTCACGATTCTCAAAAATGTAATGCCAGAACCCCCCCCAAAAAAATTATTAATAAATAAACCTGTGATTTATCTGAAAATATGAATATATAAAAAAAGAGACCAGTATAACTCCTATGAAAAAAGCAGAATAAAACTTTGATTCTGATTTCTTCATAGGAGTTATATGGTCTTTAACATTACAGACATATCACTGGTCTCTTTTTTTATAGATCAGAAGCAGTACTGCCAGCAACCATTGGGTGGCGCATGGATACACACAGTTGTACAGAACTGTGAGAAGGTTTAATACATCAGAAGCAGTTCCCGCCGGCAACCACTGGGTGGCGCATGGATACAAACTACTGTTGTGAGAGAATCTCAGGCATCTATCCAGCAGCGCAGGCTGCTGACGTCGGTTTCAAAATCGGCGGCATTTGCGTTCCACGCTGGTTACGTGGAACCAGTGGTGAACACGGAAGAATCGCGGGTCATCCCACGGGGAGATCGCGGGCGGGGAGAATCGAGATTGCGATTCTCTCTGCGATTAATCGTGCAGCTCTAATTTAAATCATACATTTTAAAGAGCAACTGTCACCTCTGTCCCTCCTCCTCTGACTCGCTGTTGACTCACCGACAGTCCCATTCACTTTAATGGGATGGCTGGTGATGCGGCAGAGACAACAAAGTGAGGGACGTGGCGGTAGCAGATGAGTGGATGCCCGCTAACAGGCGCTGCTATGAGGATTCTGAAATGACAGGTGCTCTTTAAATGTATGGACTCTTTCTTTCTGATAGTTAGAATCTTTAATATTTGCAAACAAAATTAAAGCGGAGTTCCACCCAAAAGTGGAACTTCCGCTTTAAGTACCCCTTACGTGTCACATTTGGCATGCATTTTTTTTTTTGGAGAGGAGTGAGTACTTACCGTACTTTAGAGAGGGACTTCCTGTCCCACTTCCTCGTTCAGTATTCAGGCCACCTAGGCGACTCCTCCTCTACCCCTAGGTAGCCCCTCCCTCTAGGTGATCTTCTGGGACACGTGACAGGTCCTAGGAGATCGCCTTTCCACTCCGAGAACGCAGCGTGACTCGGGCATGTGCAGTGCTGTGAAGCCACAAGCTGTCACGGCCGGGTGCCCACAGTTCCAATGACGGCGCCGCGGAGAGGTGCGGGGCTCTGTACGGCCGCATCGCTGGACCGTGAGACAGGTGAGTGGCTGTTTATTAAAAGTCAGCAGCTACACTTTTTGCAGCTGCTGACTTTTAATAAACTAAAAATAGCCTGGAACTCTGCTTTAAGGATTATTATTTAGAATAATAAGCTGTCAGGTTAGTAAATATTCCTAAACTGTGTCTTTTATATCCTGCTGCCATTTTGCTCCTCAAGGGAGGAATAAAGTAGTTCAAGCTATGTGCAGAAAGATCACAAGGTTTATAAGCTTAGAAGGTTTCACTTTTATTTTTACTGCTTGCCCTTCCTCCTCACACTTCTCTTCAAACAATCATACAGTTTGTAGTGTACATAGGTTTGCAAAACAATTGGATAAAGGAATATTCTTGTTATCTCAGCTTGCAGGGCTTGGATTTATTGCATGAGTTTACCAAAAATGTATATATTGCAGAACATACACAGCCTCATGCTACAAAACCAAGCTCCATTTCATGCTGAAAAAAAATGAATAATGTATCTTAAATAGAAAACTATTTTTAGATTTACATTTTTACTCCAAAAGCATTTTATTAAAATAAATGTAATAAAAATCAAAAAAATCTGATTTAAATCCCAAAAATCTGATTTTAAAGGGGTTGTAAAGGAATTTTAATTTTTTTTCATAATAAGCATCCTTTACCTGCAGACATTCCTCTTTTCACTTCCTCATTGTTCGTTTTTGCTCAGAAGTTGCTCTATTTCTTCTCTGTTCTGTTCACTTCCCGCTTGTCTGATTGTTACTCACCACCGTGACGGGAGGCTTTACTGCGGTGGTCAGTGATGTGCTCACCCCCTCCTGGGAACTACATCTGTGCGGCAGGACGCCCTCTACGTGTTAGAGACTTCAAGGAGGTGTGAATTACTGGGCGTGCCCCAATGCAAACTGGGAAATGTAGTTCTTACATGAACGAGCGCCGCAAACCAGGAAGTGAATGAGAGAACAGAAACTAGAACGCCAGAGGTGATATAGATGAAGGAATTTAATAGGTATTTACTCGTTTTTTGTTTAACAGAATCATTACACTATTCTGTCTGTCTACCTTGCAGACATTAATTAAAATTTAGGCAAAAAATGTTTTTCCTTTACAACTCCTTTAATCCGAAAAATATGTTTTTTTTTTTAAATCATCGATTTTTATCCACCCTGCATAGGGATCAATCTGGTTGGCACTACTTCTTTGCTGTGGGTGGCCCAACTTGCAACATTTGTGACCATAAGAGATGCACCGGAAATTATCAGGCGAAAATTGGGTTATCTGCATTTTGGCAGTAGAGAAAAAAGGTGCAGATAATGGCACCGAAAATGTACACAATTTTACTGTGCTTATGGTGTGTTTTTAATAGGTCATATGACTTCAAAAAAATCACATCAAAAACTTAACACGGGTGCGTTATTGCTGCGTTTTCAATGCATTTCAACAGGGAGGTGTGTTTTTGGTGACCAAAAATGCAGCAAGCAAGTTTTTTAACACCACATTGAAAGCGCAACGGACCAGTGTGAAGACACTGCGGTAGATCCACAAAGAAATTACGCCGGCGTATCTACTGATACGCCGGCGTAATTTCAAAATTTCCGCGTCGTATCTTTGTTTTGAATCCTCAAAACAAGATACAACGGCATCTCGGCTAGATCCGACAGGCGTACGTCTTCGTACGCCGTCGGATCTAAGATGCAATTTTTCGGCGTAATCCGCGTCGAGTATGCAAATGAGCTATTTACGGCGATCCACGAACGTACGTCAGCCCGTCGCTTTTTTTTTCGTCGTTTCTGTTAGGCTTTTTCCAGCGTATAGTTAAAGCTGCTATACTGAGGCGTACTCAATGTTAAGTATGGCCGTCCTTCCCGCGTACAATTTTGAATTGTTTACGTCGTTTGCGTAAGTCGTTCGCGAATAGGAATTTGCGTAGAATGACATCACCGTCGTAAGCATTGGCGGGTTCCGGTTTAATTTCGAGCATGCGCACTGGGAAACCCCCAGGGACGGCGCATGCGCAGTTCCAAAAAAACGTTGTTTATGTCGAATCACGACGTATTAACATAAAACAGACCCCCATTAGATCCATTTGAATTCCAGGCCCTTACGCCGCGAGAGATACACTACGCCGCCGTAACTTACGGCGCGAATTCGTTGAGGATTCAAACCAAGGCAAAATAAGTTATAGCGGCGTAGCGTATCTAACATACCCTGCGCCCGGCGCAGATGTATGTGGATCTGCCCCATAGATTTTAAAAGGGTGCATTTTTCTTAAACTAAGGGTGCCGATAATGGCCGACAATAAATTCATATTCATTTAAAATTCAGGATATTAAGTAAAAAGTCGAATATAATACAATTATATATAAAAATATCTACATTTTTTTAAAACTGTCATTTTCAGTTTTGGCCAAGTGCATCATGAATTTTGACTGTCCCCTGTATCCTCCTTCAGTCCCCCTCTGTGCTCCTCCATACCCTTTGTCCTTGATCTGTCAGGATGGAGAGCGGAGGAAGGAGTTGGTAAATCTGTCGTCATTTACAGAATCCTTCCTTTTCCGAATGAACAGAGTCAGTGATCACTGACTCTGTCTATTCATAACTCTGTGTTTATGATGCTTCTGTTTATGAATGTCTCTTCTCCATTCATCTCCAGTGCAGCTGAGGCTGCAGAGAAAGGGACTGGGGAATCTGTGTCCTCAGGCCCTTTCCCCGTCTCAAAAGGGAGATGTCAGGGGTCTGTTAGGACCCCTGATATCTCACCAAAGCCTGCCAACAGGGTTGATAAAATAAAATAAAGAATTGTAATAAATAAATATTTAAAAGGTTAAATTGTAAAAATAAAAACTCACTGACGCTGTCCACTATATCCCCCCCCCCCCCCAAAGTGAGAGCATTGTTTAAAATTAAAAATTATTAATAATTATATATATATATATATATATATATATATATATATAAAAATATTAAATTAAAACAATTGTAAAAAAATATAAAAAATACAGACACAGTCCATGCATCATCTTTGCTGCATATTAGTGCCACTGTCACATGACATAAAAAAAGTATTGATAATCAGTATCACGGGTACTTGAAAAAAAGTATCAGTACTTGTACTCGGTCTTAAAAAAGTGGTATCGGTGCAACTCTAGCCACATCAGACCTAAACGACATGTGTTGCATGAAGATCCAGTCCAATACATTGTGCTGGTAACAGAAGTGCTTGTAAAGTAAACAAATACACGCAACAATGCGGCACTCTTGTGAAAGCATATTACACGTGGACAGGTCTAAAGGCCAGCTGAAGTCACACAAATAGATATGCAGTCAGAAAAATGCACTAAACACCCATTTTCATATTCTTACCTCTAATTTTCTGTTATAGCATTTGCGCAGTCTCTAAATACGACAAGATTGTCTAATAATTATCAGAGTTAGACCAAGTGCTCTCGGTAATCAATTATTAAAGCCATTCCTTGCATTAAGGTAAAAAATATTTAGGCATCAGTATCTCTCTTCAACCCTTTTTATACTTACCTGAGCCCTCATTCCATCCACGAGTCTTGCTCTGTGTGTCAACAGACGCAGCAGTGGGGCTCGGGAGTGAGCACGCACAAGTTCCTCAATGGGAAGCAGCTTGCCGTGGGGGCACTAGACAAAGTTACATGATGGAAGTCGGCTTGACGTCTGGTTGAAGTTGCAGGGCAAAGTCGGATCGACAGTTGCACGACTTGTATGTCGCACCAGTTTGAACCAGGCCTCAGGGAAATAACATTGCTCTATCTAGACAGGAGGAAAGGGGAGGGGCGGAGAGAATGATTTACACACAGACTACATAGCTGAATGATGGACAGTTGTAATCCGACCACACTATCAGGGATCAGCGGCCATGATAAATGTGGTCAATTTAAAGTGTACCGTATTTGCCGGCGTATAAGACTTCTAGATTGTAAGCTCTAACGAGCAGGGCCCTCTGATCCCTCCTGTATTGAATTGTATTGTGACTGTACTGTCTTCCCTGATGTAAAGCGCTGCGCAAACTGTTGGCGCTATATAAATTCTGTATAATAATAATAATAATAATAAGACGACTGGGCGTATAAGACGACCCCCTAATTTTCCAGCTAAAATTTTGGTTTTGGGATATACTCGCCGTATAAGACGACCCCCTTCCTACTAGTCTGTCTGGAAGCTGAGGGGTAGCCGGAACAACCGCTGACAGGAAAAAACGCTGACAGGAACATGCTTTATTCAGCTTTTTCAAATCTCGCTGTGCCCATAACATGCCTCACTGTGCCATCAACATGCCTCACTGTGCCATCAACATGCCTCACTGTGCCGTCAAAAGGCCTCACTGTGCCATACCTATATTCCTGTACTGTGGGCGTCCATTATTCAAAAGCCGCGCCTCCTCCTCATGCTGTTCCGTGATGGGCGCCTGTGTTCCGCCTATCACGGAGGGCCTCTAGTCTGAACCCCCACGATCGTGCCCTTTCTAAAGTGCGCATGCGCCAAAGACATTGGTGCATGGGTATATTGTACATTTCCAGCACCTCGAGGTAAGCCTTAATATAGGCTTACCTGTAGGTAGAAGTGGTTGTACAGAGTTTACAACCACTTTAAAGTGATTGTAAAGTGTTGTTTTTTTTTTAATAACAAACATGTTATAGTTACCTCCCATGTGCAGTAAATTTGCACAGAGCAGTTCAGATCCTCACCTTCTCGGGTACCTCTTCAGCTCTCCTGTCCCCTCCCTTCTGTTGAGTGCCCCCACAACAAGTAGCTTGCTATGGGGACACCCATAGCAAGCTGCAGCTCTGTGTGTCCATTCAGACACGGACCTGCCATTAGACTCTATCCCACTCTCTCCCCAGACTGGCTAACTGACTTTGATTGACAGCCGCGGGAGCCAATGGTGCCGCTGCTGTGACTTAGCCAATCAGGAGGAAGAGTTAGGGATGGCTGAGGAACTCGTAGACATTGCTGAACAGAGATGGGGCTCAGCTAAGTATCCGGGGGTGCTGGGGCAGCTGCTGCACACAAAAGGCTTTTTATCTTAATGCATAGAAGGGGTTGTAAAGGTAAAAAAAAAAATCCCTAAATAGCTTCCTTTACCTTAGTGTAGTCCTCCTTCACTCACCTCATCCTTCGACTTTGCTGTTAAATGTCCTTATTTCTTCTGAGAAATCCTCACTTCCTGTTCTTCTGTCTGTAACTCCACACAGTAATGCAAGACTCAATCCCTGGTGTGGAGAAAGCCTCTTGAGGGGGCAAGCAGGATAGTCAGGAGGACGCCCACTAACACACAGCTACGTTCTCTATCTGCAAAGTAGAGAGTGTCTTGACCCTCCTGCTCTCCCCCTCAAGAGGCTTTCTCCAGGAAATAAGGAAAACAAAATGGAAGGATGAGGTAAGTGAGGGAGGACTGCACTAAGGTAAAGGAAGCTATTTAGGAAAGAAAAAAATGTACCTTTACAACCCCTTTAACATAAAAAAAACTTCTGAATTTACAACCCCTTAAGGCCTCCTCCTCAACTTCTGTTTGTGAAACTTTTCATGGTAATAAAAACAGTCACGCCATTTTTTATTGTTTAGAACACAGGTGCATTGTTGGATTGTTCTATGGAACGATCAGTAACACAGCCCTGAGTACAGAGCCGTAAAATAAAAACAGAAAATTGTACATTTTTATGCAGTCATTTTATACGCTTACACATGTATACTGCAACACTGACAACTAGAAGAGGATGAAGAAGAATTTTACGCATTTTCACCTTTATGCAACATTTTCTTCAAGGTCTTTTTGTCAACAAGATCCAGAGTATGAACATCAGTAAACCAGGGTTTGACAAATTTGCTTGGAATCTAGGAGCCAGCTAAAAAAGTTAGGAGCCAGAAAACGCAGCCCGTCCCGACGAGCTTGCGCGCAGAAGCAAACACATACGTGAGCAGCGCCCGCATATGTAAACGGTGTACAAACCACACATGTGAGGTATCGCCGCGATTGGTAGAGCGAGAGCAATAATTCTAGCCCTAGACCTCCTCTGTAACTCAAAACATGCAACCTGTAGATTTTTTTAAACGTCGCCTATGAAGATTTTAAAGGGTAAAAGTTTGTCGGCATTCCACGAGCGGACGCAATTTTGAAGCGTGACATGTTGGGTATGAATTTACTCGGCGTAACATTATCTTTCATAAAATTAAAAAAAATGGGGATAACTTTACTGTTGTCTTATTATTTAATAAAAAAAAAGTGTAATTTTTTCCCAAAAAAGTGCGCTTGTAAGACCGCTGCGCAAATACGGCGTGACAGAAAGTATTGCAACGATCGCCATTTTATTCTCTAGGGTGTTAGAATAAAAAATATATATAATGTTTGGGGGTTCTAATTAGAGGGAAGAATAGTGAAAAATGACATTAGAATTTCTGTTTAACTTGTAATGCTTAACTTGTAATACCAACGGCCACCACCAGATGGAGCCAGCTCACACAATGAAGAGCTGGGGACTTCACAAAAAAAATAAAATTTTTTTTTTTTTTGCCCACCTTCCAAGCCAACCGGGATTTGTCGAGCCCTGCAGTAAATGATTACGTCTGTGTGCAAGAGACCTTAAGGGCCCATTCACACCTGAGCATAGCGATTTTTTTTTACTGCGTTTTGTACAGGTCAAAAGTTCACCAATGTAAAAAAGCAGAAAAACGCCCAAACCTGCCTAAAAAAAAGTCCCAGAACTTGTTTGAGCTTCAGGCGTTTTGGAGTGGAGATGTGAACCATCTCCATAGAGAATAAAAGATGTTTTCCCCTCCAGCGTTTTGTAGCTTCAGGCCTCAATCTACAAAGCGCTCCGGTGTAAAGTCGAGCTCCAGGCTCTTTCAGAAAAAAATAAATAAAAGTCAGCAGCTACAAATACGGCAGCTGCTGACTTTTAATATAAGGACACTTACCTGCCAGGGATCCAGTGGTGTCTTCACCCCAGCTGGTTTTTCAATCTGCTCTCGGGTGCCGCCGCCATCTCAGGTAAGGGAAACTGGCATTAAAGCCGGTTCCGTACTGCGTATGCACAAAGTGTGCTTTCTGAATGGCCCAGCGGCGGGGGAAGGTGGAGGGGGGGGGGGCTGAACTTCTATATCAGTTCGTTGCAGTGAAGCCAGCCGGAAGTGGGAGCGGGTACCTGTCAAAACCAGGTACCCGCTCCCCCTTCCACCCTGAAAGGTGCCAAATGTAGCAGTGGCGGGGAGGAAGGTGGCAAATAAGCAGAGCTTCCCTTTTGGGTGATCTCCGCTTTAACCACTTGCTGACCGGCCTATAGTAGTTTTATTGCTACAGGGCAGCGGCTGTGTGCAGGATCATACATATATATATATATATATATATATATGTGTGATCCTGCAATTTTGCCTGCAGGGGGAGCATGCGACGCCAGTCACACAGCAGAAGGCGATCTATGGGTGTCAGGCACTTGATGTCTGACGATCGTTGGCAGAGACTCAGAACGGATCTCTGCATATGTAAACAAGGCAGAGCTCCGTTCTGACGGGAGATGGGATGGATTTGGTGTTCCTGCAAAGAAGGAACTAAAATCCATCTTTTCCCTAGTAAAAGCAGCACACAAACACTGGATAGGCACAGTTAACCCTTTGATCGCCCTACATATTTAACCCCTTCTCAGCCAGTATCATTAGTACAGTGACAGTGCATATTTTTAGTACTGATCACTGTATTAGCATCACTGATTCCCGTAAAGTGTCAAAGGTCAGTTAGTGTCAGATTGTCCGCCGATGCCCCCACCGCCTCAGTGTGAAAGTGCCCTTAAAGTAACGGAGTGCTGTATTGCAAAAAATGGTCTGGCCACGAAGGAGTAAATCTTCCGATGATCCAAGTGGTTAGGGCACTTTCACACTGAGACGCGGGGGCGTCGGCAGTAAAGCACCGCTAGTTTTAGCAGTGCTTTACTATTGTTTTAGAGGCGCTTTTTGCCCGCTAATAGCCGAATAAAAAAGCGGCTTTGCAGGCGCTGCCCATTGATGTGTATATATCGCTTGTAAAGCTCCTCAGTGTGAAAGTAAAGTATAACTAAATGAAAAATCTTCCAATGGGGAAAGCAGTTGTGGTGACACCCCAGGAGTCCCTCACTTTGAGGGGAGTTCCTGTCACTTCCTGTTTTGGTTATAGGATAGGAAGTGAAGGAAATCTTTGACAAGGGTTTTAACCATCCTTAACTCTATCAAAAAAAAAAAAAAAGTTTTGCCTTTAGTTCTACTTTAAGTTTACCAATAGAGGAGGTCACACACACGCCAAACATTCTGCATGAGCGGATGGATGGCTAACACAGTACACAATTCTACTACTACTTCTAATCACTAAGGCAATTGTCTAGAATACACAGTGCTTTATCAACGTTGGAGTTTTGTGAACACAAAGTAGTGTTTTGATGGCAGATAGAGAGTGGGATGTGGAGCAGCTCACATCTACACAATACGGATCTCTGTATACAAGGATCACAATATGAATCTCTGTATATAAAGTATCACAATACGGATCTCTGTATATAAAGTATCACAATACGGATCTCTGTATACAAGGATCACAATATGAATCTCTGTATATAAAGTATCACAATACGGATCTCTGTATACAAGGATCACAATATGAATCTCTGTATATAAAGTATCACAATACGGATCTCTGTATACAAGGATCACAATACAGATCTCTGTATATAAGGATCACAATATTAATCTCTGTATACAAGGATCACAATACGGATCTCTGTATACAAGGATCACAATACAGATCTCTGTATATAAGGATCACAATATTAATCTCTGTATACAAGAATTCTATCAGCTGTCTGTCATCTCAGGACACCCAGGGTCAGCTCTGCGGGGCTCCTCTCCAGCTTTGTAGCCCTCCTCCTGATCAGACACATGACAATTATCAGTGCTGTACATGGTGGATGGAATTGATCAGCTCAGTGACGCTTGCGATGTAAATCGCACAGAAATCGTTGTGTGTATGACCAGCACAGGGATCTTGGACAGCTCTAGTCACGATCAGAAGAGCCAGCAGCTAAATAGATGAGTGATAACAAAATCTATTTTATAACATACCTGGGAATTACGCAATCACAGCACAACCATGGAGGTAATCGCCTGCAGAGAACGAACAGAAATACAGTAAGAAGGCGAATTGTGCAATGAAAACGTTCTCCCAGCACTGCGCATGCCCCATACTCACTTCCCTAGTATGCGCGAATGGCATCCAGGGGCGTGGTCAGGGCGGTACCAAGTCTGCTAGAGGAAGAGGCACGTGCGTTTTTCACATTGGAGAAGGACTGACAGTGTGAGAGGCGGGGCTTAGTATGTTAGCGAAGGAACGAAATACGGCAGGAGGGGAGGGACCAGTAGTCCGGGAGATGAGGGCTTGAACGTGTAAGGAAAGGGGGCGGGAATGTGAAAGGTAAAAGCCGAATTACGTCGCTATAAGGGGGCGGAGTTATGAATGCAGAAGTTACAGTGATATGGGGAAACAATGGGAGGGACTCCGCCTGCTGTAGCATATGTGGGCGTTTAAAAAAAAATGGGTGTGGTTTAAAGTGACAGCTGTCATTGATGGAAGACAGATTGTACTGTACACTGACTCCTCCTCCTCAGTCGGCTTTATTTACCAAACACACCCAACACATGAGAAAGCCACCCATTGTCATGGCATGGACAAAGCTACAGGGGGGGTTTATTTACGAAAGGAAAATCTACTTTGCACTACAAGGGCAAAGTGCACTGAAAGTACACTTGGAAGTGCAGTCGCTGTAAATCTGAGGGGAAGCTCTGCTGATTGTATCATCCAATCATGTGCAAGCTAAAATGCTGTTTTTTATTTTCCTTGCATGTCCCCCTCGGATCTACAGCGACTGCACTTCCAAGTGTACTTTCAGTGCAATTTCAAGTGCACTTTGCACTTGTAGTTTACACTTGTAGTGCAAAGTGGATTTGCCTTTCGTAAATAACCCCCAGGGTGTCCCCATATACATACCTCCCAACTGTCCCTGATTTCGAGGGACTGTCCCTGATTTGGAGCAATGTCCCTCATTCTCCTCATTTGTCCCTCATTTTGATCTGATCTATATAGTTTTTATATAAAATGCACTTTTTATCTATCAAAAAGTGTTTCCCAGGGCTAAACCTTTCACCTGATTTCTAAATTGCTGCATTTGTAAATTCCAAAAGCCAATATAAAGAAATAGTAGTGATAAAAAAAGCACTTGTGGGTTTAACCAATCGTATTTTTTGTACAATTCTCCTTTAAGGGGGCGTGGCTGGGGGGGTGTCCTATGCCTGCATACTTTTGCTGATAGGTGTCACTCATTCCCATCTCAGAAAGTTGGGAGGTATGCCATATAGCTAAGGATTTACACTTGCTTGAAAATGTGACATTGGACACGTTTTTAAAGCACTCTGAATGCCGATCAAAGCCCCTGACACTAAATAAAATGGTTACCTTACAGTTCTGCTTGATAATACTGCACTTAGGTGGCGCTTCCTGTGTTCCCCTTCACCATGGATCTCCACAATGGGTCCAAAACTTTATTCAGCGATCACATCATTACAGACGACTATGAATTCACATGCCTGATAAAGGGGTCCTGTGAGGCTCGGAAAGGTTGCTTCTGGTGTAACGATGTGATCGCTGAATAAAGTTTTGGGCCCATTCTGGAGATCCATGGTGTGCTGGTGATGTTCTCTTGCTCTGACTATCTATGGTTCCAATGAAAGTGGAGTGTATTTCCGCACCAATGTGGTAAGTAAAATAATTATATCACTATGTGAAAAAAAAATAACTACTTATAATACCAAGCCGCTCCTCTGAAGACAAAATATAAATATAAATATATACTGTGCAATTGAATAGAAATGTGAAAGAGGGCGCTAGTGAGATAGGTCACCTAATGTGAATGGTTCCTAACCTTTGGGACACCCTCACTAGGAGGATCCACCCTCACTAGGAGGATCCACCCTCACTAGGAGGATCCCAAATGGCAGGGTGATGCTACTAGATGAAACACTCTGATAAGTATGAATCCAACAATCAATAAATCTCTACCTAGAGATATCTGGTGTGTACACAAATAAATCCAATGAGTAAAATTTGTGAAAAAATTAAATAAATGCAACAATAATTATATATACATTTTTTTTTTTTTTTTTTTTAATATAATTATTGCATTTATTTAATTTTTTCACGGATTTTACTCATTGGAGTAAAATGGGAATTTACTCCAGAGATAAAACAATGATTCTCCCACTTTATAAAACTTTGGTTCGGTCGCATCTGGAGTATTCCATCCATATCTGGTCACCTATCCTCAGAAAAGATGTGCTGGAGCTGGAGAGAGTCCAAAAAAGGGCAACTAAATTAAAATGGTGACTGGAGGACCTCAGTTATGAGGAACGACTATAAGCACTACATTTATTCACCTTGGAGGAGAGACACTTGAGAGGAGATATGATAACAATATACAAATAACTCAACACAGGGCCACACGATTTGACTGGAAGAGAAGCGGTTTAACTTTAAAGTGGATGTAAACCCAAATGTATTTATTCTTAATTACGGCTTGCACCTTGTACAGTATAGGATTTCATGTCATCTGTGCCCAGACTTGCCGTGAAGAGTTAATCCAGCTCTGAGCAGTCCTCTTATCTTTTTTCAGTGAGATAAAAATAGACAGACAGAGAAATAGGAGTCAGTTCTTCCCCCTTGCTGTGAGTGACAGGTGATTTACAAATCTCATGCACAAGCCTGAGAGAGACATTCTATGTACTTCACATCCCCCCTCCTTTCTTCTACAGCTCTCCCAGGATTGACTTCTCCACACCTCAGCATGATTAGGCATACTGAAGTCATGTGGTGACTTTTCTGGGTTTTGACTGGATGTTAAGCCTCGTACACACGATCAGTCCATCCGATGAGAACGGACCGATGGACCGCTTTCATCGGTTAACCGTTGAAGCTGACTGATGGTCCGTCGCACCTACACACCATCGGTTAAAAAAACGATCGTGTCAGAACACAGTGACGTAAAACCCAACGACGTGCTGAAAAAAAACGAAGTTCAATGCTTCCAAGCATGCGTCGACTTGATTCTGAGCATGCATGGATTTTTAACCGATGGTTGTGCCTACTAACGATCGTTTTTTTCCCATCGGTTAGGAAACCATCAGTTAAATTTAAAGCAAGTTGGCTTTTTTTTAACCGATGGTTAAATAACCTATGGAGCCCACACACGATCGGCTGTGTCCGTGCAGCCGCTGTGTCCAATTGGCATGAATGGGACTGCCTGTACAGGGATTCTTGGAACACCTGTGCATTCCTGTGCAGGCAAACATGGCCTTTGTACATGTGAACGCTGTAGTACACCTATGTTAAAGCGGAGCTTGTCTCTCGGCTGCCCCCACCACCATCAGCGGTAAGGGAACAAGGAAGTGAAGCGTTGCGGCTTCACTGCTACTGCACATGCGCGAGCAGCGCTGCTCATCTTTCACTGGTCTCCGTTGTGTTCTGGAAGCTGTGTGTTTCCCAGAACACAACGGGGGGGGGGGGGGCGTTGGGAGGAACTGACATTCTGCCCGCAGTCTACCCGCAGAGAGTAAGCCTGGAAGTGGGTGCAAATACCTGTCTTAGACAGGTATCTGCACCCCCTCCCCCCTGAAAGGTGCCAATTGTGGCACCGGAGGGGGGGAGGGTTCCGATGAGCGGAAGTTCCACTTTTGGGTGGAGCTCCGCTTTAACAAGGCCCAATTAATAATGTTAAATTAAAATATTTGCCATCTTCCAACTTGCTGCATTAGAAACCAATCCTCTAATGGAATGTGTTGTGTTTCCTAAAGGGGAAAGAAGCACTGCTGAAATATAGAGTATGATGTTTGAATGGTTTTGATTATCCATGAAAAGTTGACCTTAGGCGTTGTGGCTTTTTTTCTTCTTGATACTGATAAGATAAAAAGGGCATTCTTCTGGAAGGTCTTTGTTCTCTGCAAATAGATAAAAATATTGACCTGATTTAGCCTTGCCCAACATTCTCCTTCAGACAAACTGTGAAGATGTAAGGCCCCTTCTACGTGGGGTAGATCCGTTGCAGTGGAATCTGCCAGCTCAGCTGGAGTTCTCTCCATTGATCTCCACTGAGCCAGCGGATGACAGGTCTGCCTCTGTTCACTGAGCGGGGAGGGGTCTGCCGAGCGCCGCTGATTCCTATGGAGGGATTGGACGAAAATGGACAGCATCAGATCTCATCTGGTCCGATCCGCCAGGACGGATGGCGAATGTATCGCCATACGTCTGATTTTAGTGGATCGGATTTCAGCGGACATGGTCACCTGAACGGTCCGCTCATGTGAAAGGGGCTTAAATCTGGAAGGACTGCTTTCCAGTTTGGATGAAACTCTGATGATACTTTAGAGAGAAAATTCAGAGTTAGTTTAAAAAAAAAAGAATTATCTTCATGAAAAATGAATTTTTTTTTCAAACTGAGAAGATAGCCGTTAGAAAGACTACCTTCAAACTTATGAGCCAAATTGAACAGAAATATGCATTTTTAATAAAGTCCCAAAAACATAACCCTTCGGTGAAAATATTAGTCAATTAGCCACTTCTAGACTTTGATGATCAAAATCTTCCAAAGAGAAATAATTTCTTCCAGACACATAGCACACAGTCTTAGTGGAAGGCTTTTGTGACTTTAGGAGTTCCTATAACTGACGTAGGAAGGTTGAGTTTTTCTAACCATTGCTGCTTAATCGCCAGGCCATTCAATTCTGTGTCTTCAAATCTGGGTCTAGCTGTTGACCCTAGGACAAAGGCTCTTTCTTCAGTGGTAAGGGTATTAGAAGCCCCTCAACAGTTGGCAAAGCAGTGGGAACGTGGCCACCTCGGCCAACACAGCAAGATAGCAATAGCAAGTTCAAAGGGTAGACAACTGTACTGGCAGTGCAAATATTGTGCTCCAAATCTCAGAAACATTTGATGAAACTAGCCCTGTAATGTGCAGATAGACATCATCCAAATCTATTGATGGATGCCAGCCCCCCTTTTGCACTACTGAGATAACAGTTTGACTCCAAGCGAAGATATGTAGTGAGGTCGTCCAAGGCCTGTGTCCTCCCTGGGAAAGGCAAGCCAAGGGTCCTGCCAAGGGACCTGCTAAGGTTCTCAAGGTTTCAGAGAAAGGTGCAGCGGAGGACAGCACTCGAGTGGGGGTTGGACTTTCAGCAGAGGCGTAACTACAACCTTCAGGGCCCCCAGTGCAAGAAACCATGAAGGGCCCCCCCGACCCCATCTTTCTCATGTTCTGCAGTGGGCCACCTCCTGCCATCTTGAGGCCCCCACATGGTGGTGAAACATTAAGGCCTAGTCGGTGATGGTGAAGGGAGGTGAGATCAGTGGCAGCGGTGGTGAGGGAATGGGATCAATGGCTCCGGAAAATTCCCTTTGTCGAAGAAACCGGTCGGGGTGAGCTGTATGTTCCTGCTATCGCGCATTTTACATGTTTGGATGTTCTGTGGCGGCTGCCTTTCATTTTTACACCTGCAATGTTGTTTTTACTATGGATAAGTGCAATATTTTATATTAAATGCAACCCTTAAGAGGTTTTACACTATCCAGCGTTTTATGTTTTATTTGGATCTGACTACACGTTCGTCGTTTGGGTGGAGTCCCCTGGATGCTCTGGAGCTGTTCCTGACGTGGTTCCTTTGTACATCCCCTGCTGATGACCCCTACCGGGACATATTCATCAAGCCTGTTTGACCCTTCATAATAAAGGTCCAGGCTCTCTGGTAAAAGTCCAACCTATTGTGGGGATGGGATGGCGTGTTCACTTGGTGAAGGGATTGGATCCACAGTTGAATAATGGAGTTTGCCATTTGACCATTATGGTCCATTTGAGAGACTGACTGACTGACTTCCCTGGACTGTTTATTGATTTATTATATCTTTTCAGTATTTTTAATATGAATCACTGTAGTGCAACACACCTTTAGTTTGTTCCAACCTTCCCCACCACCACCGCTGCTTCTTACTGATCCCATCCCCCCACCAACACAACCACAGATCTCATCCCTATTCCCCCTTTACCTCTGTCGCAGAGGTGATGGGGGGAATCAGGATGAGATCTGTGGTGGTGGAGGGGGTGAGATTGGTAAGAGGCAACGGTGGTGGAGGATGGGATCAGTTGCATTAACATCTGGCAATTAGTCAGTCCCCCTCAGTATTCATGTGCCTCCAGGGATGCCTCTGTGCTATGGGGTCTTCTCACAGAGGGCACAGCTCCTCCCCCTCCACTTTATCGGTCGTCAGCTGGTCAGCTGATGCCTCCCTTTCACCCTTTTTAATGCTCACTGCTCAGATGCCCCTCAGAGGCCAGCGGGCAGATGCCAACCCCCCCAGCGGCAGAACGAATGAGTGGACAGGCGGGCCCCTCACACTGGCACAGCCAGAACGGGCATGTGGGCCCCTCACAGCAGAAAAATGGGCACCCCCCCACCAGTGGCACAGCCAGAATAGGCAGATGGGTCCCTCACAGCAGGTGAATGGACGGCGGGCCTCCCCACGATGGCAGAACTCCAGGTCCCGGTCACAAGTGCGACTGCTGCGACCCTGGTAGTTCCGCCAGTAACTTTCCATATGTCCCCCAGAATGCATGCGCGCGGGAGCCGCCAGCCACCAGTCGCCATTAGAAATGGCACGCTCAGTGCACCTGTGCTGTTGTCTACGGCGCATGCGCCATAGACAACGGTGTCTGTCTTTTTTGCAAATATCTCCTAAACTGTGTAGGTTTAGGGGATATTTCTTGCACCTACAGATAAGCCTTGATCTAGGCTTACCTGTAGGTAAAAGTGGTCTGTAAGGGTTTACAACCACTTTAAAGCGGTATTAAACCCAAAAGCACACATTTATTATATTGCAGGTTACCAATTCTTAGATGTGATTGCTGCATTCGTTTTCTTTTATAGGCGTTCTTTCTTCTTTTTTCAAAAGTGAAACTGGCCAGTAAGTCTTTTTTTTTTAATAAGTTGATCTGGCCAGCAAGTCTGCTGTATTTAAGAAAAAACAAGCTCTCTTGCAGATTTATAAGTTATGAGTGCTTGCAATGATCAGTTTTTATTTATTTATGTTAAACTTTTATCTTTTAAAGAAAGAAAAAACTGTTTGCTGTAACTGGCTATAAAGCATTAGCTGCTGTCAAAGGTGCCCCCTGTACTCATTCATCCAGAGTGGGGGCACTCTAATACAGGAGGGTGTGTTACTGGCCACAAAAGCGGACTCCACATCTGATGATTGGTAAGCTGCAATATTTTACACCTTTGATTTTGGGTTTAACCTTAACCACTAAAGGCCCGCGCTATAGTCAAAAGACGGCTACAGCGCGGGCCTGAAAATCCGGGAGGACGTCAATAGACGTCCTCCCCTTTGCACACGCAACGCGTGCCCCCTGCAGGCACCCTGCACGCTGTGATCACCTAGTCACTGAGACTCGGTGGATCACCGATCTGTGTAAGGGGCCGGTCCCGGGCCCCTTACCACGTGATCAGCTGTCAGCCAATGACAGCTGATCACATGATGTAAACAAAGGATGGGCAATCGTTTTTTTTTTCTACTTACGCTGACAGCGTGAGGAGAAAAAAAAGCCGATCATCGGCTTGTTTACAAGGGACATCGGTTCCGAAGAGGAAGGAGGCACATCAGCCTCATCAGTGCCCATATAAACCACCTGCCAGTGCCACCTGCCTTTGCCACCTATCAGTGCCCACAGTGCCACCTATCAATGCCCACCTGTGATGCCAATCAGTGCCACCTAGCAGGGATGGACTGGCCATCTGGACTACAGGGAGTTTCCCGGTGGGCCGATGGCTCAGTGGGCCGGCTTCAGTGATAGCGGACCACCATCCCCTCCGCTCCTCTGTCTCCCCCTCCCCGCAGCGCTCACCTCCTCTCTCTCCCCGCAGCGTTCACCTCCTCTCCCTCCCCGCAGTGTTCACCTCCTCTCCCTCTCTGTAGAATTCACCTCCTCTCCCTCCCCGTAGAATTCACCTACTCTCCCTCCCCGCAGCGCTCACCCCCTCTCCCTCCCCGCAGCGTTCGCCTCCTCTCCCTCCCCCGCAGCGCTCGCCTCCTCTCCCTCCCCGCAGCTCTCGCCTCCTCTCCCTCCCCACAGCGTTCGCCTCCTCTCCCTCCCCCGAAGCGTTCGCCTCCTCTCCCTTCCCCGCAGCGCTCACCTCCTCTCCCTCCCCGCAGCGCTCACCTCCTCTCCCTCCCCCGCAGCGCTTGCCCCCTCTCCCTCCCCGCAGCGCTCGCCTCCTCTCCCTCCCCGCAGCGTTCGCCTCCTCTCCCTCCCCGCAGCGTTCGCCTCCTCTCCCTCCCCCGCAGCGTTCGCCTCTCCCTCCCCCGCAGCGCTCGCCTCCTCTCCCTCCCCCGCAGCGCTCGCCTCCTCTCCCTCCCCCGCAGCGCTCGCCTCCTCTCCCTCCCCCGCAGCGCTCGCCTCCTCTCCCTCCCCGCAGCGCTCGCCTCCTCTCCCTCCCCGCAGCGCTCGCCTCCTCTCCCTCCCCGCAGCGTTCGCCTCCTCTCCCTCCCCGCAGCGTTCGCCTCCTCTCCCTCCCCCGCAGCGCTCGCCTCCTCTCCCTCCCCCGCAGCGCTCGCCTCCTCTCCCTCCCCCGCAGCGCTCGCCTCCTCTCCCTCCCCGCAGTGCTCGCCTCCTCTCCCTCCCCGCAGCGTTCACCTCCTCTCCCTCCCCGCAGCGCTCACCTCCTCTCCCTCCCCGCAGCATCATGTAATAAGGTAGAATGGCTAATGGCTAGTGGAGGGGGGCTTGGGTGGCCATCAGGGTTGGCCAACCAGGGGGGGCGGGTTTGTCTGGCCGCCCACATTAGAGAAACCTGTCAGTGGGCCGGACTGGATGAAGTCCAGGGCCAAATTTTTGTCCCAGTCCAGCCCTGCCACCTAGTAATGCTGCCTGTCAGTGTAACCGATCAGTGCCCATTATTGCCACTCATCAGTGCCCATCACTGCCACTCATCAGTGCCCATCACTGCCACCTATCAGTGCCCCTTATTGCCAGCTATCAGTGCCACCTATCAATGCCACCTATTAGTGCCACTTCTCAGTGCCCACCAGTGCCACCTATCAATGCCCATCAGTGCCACCTCCCAGTACCGCCTATCAGTGCCCACCAGTGCCACCTTATAAGTGCCCATCAGTGCCCATTAGTGCAGCCCATCAGTACAGCCTCATCAGCGTACATCAATGAAGGAGAAAAATTACCAGTTTGCAAAATTTTATAACAAAATATAATAAAAAAAAAATCTGTCTTTTTAAAAAAAAACACAGAGGTGATCAAATACCACCAAAAGAAAGCTTTGTAGGAAAAAATTATAAAAATTTGGGTACAGTGTTGCATGACATTCATTCAAAGTGTGACAGCGCTGAAAGCTGAAAATTGGTCTGGGCAGGAGGGGGGTTTAAGTGCCCAGTAAGCAAGTGGTTAATGCTGCTCTAATGTAAATTGCCCTATATCTTGGCCTGCTATCACAGTATATTGCTAGAAATTCTCGTTCCCTCTTGTTAATAGTTTCATTTTGAGCAGCTTATTTCTGCTTGTACTGAACATAGTTTGATTGGCAGCAGAAAATGCTCTGCTTGTATCTGGCTTCATTTGATCTTTTACAGCTATTATTTTTTCTCATTTCCAGACTGCACTCTTCAGCATCCTTTCCAATTATATTTCCTCTAATCATACTCTGAACCTGTTTTCTAGGTGTTTGAAGTACATCTGACACAAAGACTTCATCTACCTCCTTCTGCACTTCTGCATTGAAGACATTTGGTCACTTGAATCCTCTAGTAATAAAGGGGGTACATCTGAATCATCATTTTTATACTCGGATGGATTTTTCTGTGTCCCTTAGACTGTTCTGTCATCGGGGTTGTTTTTTTTTTCATGAAAAGTAACCAATACCATATGTTTTTAAGACCTTTTTTTCCAGTTCAACACACCAACTAGAAATACAGGGGAACCTTGGTTTATGAGAAACGTGGTTAACGAGCATTTTGAAAGGCGAGCAACTTTTTTTTTTAATTCTGACTCGGTTTGCGAGCCAGAATCCAGCTCCTGCATTGCTATAATATTTATATATGGATTATAAACTGAAGGACCTATGAATAAATGGTTGTGGAATGAACCATTTGAGTTTCCATTATTTCCAATGGGGAAATTCGCTTTGATATACAAGTGCTTTGTATTACAAGCATGTTTCTGGAACGAATTATGCTCGCAGGCCAAGGTTTTACTGTAATGAGAAAACAACAAAAGCAGGCGCCACTTAATAAACTTTTTGACTTTAATGTAAAATATAATTTAACCTTTTATCATTAGAAAAATATAATTAGATAAAAGATGTATCATCGTCCTAAATATTCAGATAAAGAATAAGGGGTCCCAGGGATTCCCCACAGTCCCCGAGGCTCCTACAAGGAGAAATGGGCAGGGAGGACTATACCGGTACGGTAAAGATTTGGTTGTGAAACAACCAGGATGAATCACATTAGTTGAATTGTAAGAAAATTTTTATTCACATAAATACATCAAACAGAATAAAAAAACATAACATTAAAACGACAGTACAAACATGTTTGACCACAATCAGGTCACCGGTTGTGCAATCCCTTATGAACAAGCACGAGGGGGTCACGGTGAGAAAGTTGGGGTCATGAGACAACAGTCTCTTGGTCTCTACTAGTTTCGCGACCTCAATTTGTCGCTTCGTCAGGAGACAGTCTAGCGGCACAACGTCCTGTGGCCCCTACAGGATCCGAGTCAGACAGTGAGTAATATGCTCCCAGAAAACCAAGAAAATTTCTTGGGGCAACCCAAGTGCTTAGGCAGAATACACAAATGAAGGAAGTGGGGGTCCCAGGACACAGGGGTCCCAGTAAACCGGGAAATTTTTTGTTCAGGTTCCACAATAATTGAACCTGAGTAACACAAGTGTCCAAGTTTGTGCAGAAAAAAGAAATGTAAATGAGTTACCAATCTCCTGCTGGTAGCAGCGCTGGTTCTTTTTGGTTGTGTATGATGATACACATGTCCTGGGACCCAGCTCCGATTTTCTTGGTTTTCTGGGAGCATATTACTCACTGTCTGACTCGGATCCTGTAGGGGCCACAGGACGTTGTGCCGCTAGACTGTCTCCTGACGAAGTGACAAATTGAGGTCGCGAAACTAGTAGAGACCAAGAGACTGTTGTCTCATGACCCCAACTTTCTCACCGTGACCCCCTCGTGCTTGTTCATAAGGGATTGCACAACCGGTGACCTGATTGTGGTCAAACATGTTTGTACTGTCGTTTTAATGTTATGTTTTTTTATTCTGTTTGATGTATTTATGTGAATAAAAATGTTCTTACAATTCAACTAATGTGATTCATCCTGGTTGTTTCACAACCAAATCTTTACCGTACCGGTATAGTCCTCCCTGCCCATTTCTCCTTGTAGGAGCCTCGGGGACTGTGGGGAATCCCTGGGACCCCTTATTCTTTTTTTTAATGTAAAATAAACATAAGAGCACTCACATGGAGGTGTTGAATAACAGGCATAGGTATGAAGTCCTGTGAGTCGTCCGGCCCAGCCAAGGTATGTGTCTCTGTCCCTTTTATCACCACACAGCGCTGGTGCTGTGTGGCAATGCAACGCTGCTGATCGAACACAGGAGGATGCATAGATGGCGGTGCATGGATGTGCAAGCAGGGATGCTGGAGCGCACGCTGGAACGCACACCGGGACGCCCCTATTACCACTTACCGAAGGGCGTCCAATATAAAAAACAAAATAGCCCCAAGTAAATTAAAGAAAATATCGGCCCAATAATTTATTCCCATGATATCCTTACAAGGGATGTTCCAGTGTAAAAAGCCCACATGCAAAACTTGCATGTTTGTCAACCATGGTCAGAAACATTTTACTAGTAAAGGTAAAACATACACATGTAAAGAATTTTACAACTGTGGGTCTGAATTTGTAGTTTATGCTTTGACCTGTCCTTGCAATCTTCTTTATGTGGGCCGAACCATACGGCCATTGCGCCAATGATTCGGTGAGCACAGAAGAAAGATAGAGGCAGGCAAAGATAAACATAGCGTACCACGCCACTTTTTGGAATGCCATCAAAAATCCACTAATGGCCTAAAAGTATGGGTCATAGAACAGATATCCAATAGGTACACAGAGGCTGAAAGATTTCATCGCTTATGCGAAAGGGAAACCTTTTGGATATACTCTCTTGATGCCCTTAGACCTGGAGGCATGAATGAGGAATTGGAAATTTCCACGATTTTGTAGGTAGGGACATCCCGTTTTATCTTTTAATTTATTATTTGTACCTACATTTTTTCACCTCCAATGAGACAATTTATTACGTTTGTTGTTATTTCTTGATATATGGCTAATCACGTCATACCATAGTATTTTTCCACATATGTTCAACATAATTAATTTCAATTCTTACACAATTTAATTTTTATTTTGTAGTACCCTTTATTTATTTTATTTTATATTTTTAAATTTATAATTAATGATCGATAAGATCATTTAATTTTCTAAGGGGATTTTTTCCTCTGATTTTTTCCTCTGGTTTTTTCCTCTGCATTTATGACTATCTACCTCAACCAGTTTTATAGTAATATACTATCCATGTTTATGCATTTACTTTTATTATTATTAATTATTATATTTTATTATATATGAGTGTATGTATAATATGGATCAATTTTGTCCCTTAGATAAAGTGCACTAATTTCATAGATTTGTTTTTTATTTAAACAAGTGCCATCCTTAGTTATAATTCCTCATTATTGAGGACATTATACTAATCTGTCACAAGATGGCAGTCATTTACGGGCATATATAAACAAGCTGTAGTGACCCCTACAGCCAGCTTGAAAAAGGTGCGCGCCATGTGTTTCCTCCATCGAACCACGGCATTAGCACGGAATCGCGTCGCATCATCGAAGTCCAGCGTGATGACGTAATTCCCTCCTCCCATGCCATAGCGTCCCGGCGTGCGTTCCAGCGTGCGCTCCAGCATCCCTGCTTGCACATCCGTGCACCGCCATCTATGCATCCTCCTGTGTTCGATCAGCAGCGTTGCATTGCCACACAGCACCAGCGCTGTGTGGTGATAAAAGGGACAGAGACACATACCTTGGCTGGGCCGGACGACTCACAGGACTTCATACCTATGCCTGTTATTCAACACCTCCATGTGAGTGCTCTTATGTTTATTTTACATTAAAGTCAAACAGTTTATTAAGTGGCGCCTGCTTTTGTTGTTTTCTCATTCCATGTTTTGGAGCATTGCTTCAGCTCCCACCGCAAGGCTGCCTGGATCCATAGACTGTCTCTCACACCAAAAGCTTTATTAAGCTTATAGGACTGGTACTTTGGACTTTTTTATCTTACAGTTTACTGCATGCGCTTTTTTGTAATCTTTCAAGGTTTTACTGTATACTGTTTAGAAAGTGCATGTCCTGTTAGAATTTCCTCTTTCTGATTCACCTGTGGGTGTGGATTCTTGCCATACACTGTGAGATAGATGATTGGAGGAAAGGCATAGACCCTCACTTCACATAGGCAGATACTTTCAAAGCTGTGCTGTGAATAGAGCAGCTGTTTGCTAATTTATTGAGAGTACCAGGGATGGACTGACCACTCGGGCACTGCCCAAGGGCCCCATGCCACTAGGGGGCCCCATCAGGGTTGCCAGCCTCAGTAAAACCAGGGACAGTGTGTAAAAATCTATGTTTTTTTTACATCTGTCCCTGAAATGTCCCTTACCGACATCCTTTTGGTCTATAAATCCCAAGCTTATAGCTCCCCACCTCTCCAGTACCTTTTCAGTGTGTGTATATTGTGTGTCTGTGTGTGAATACTGTGTATGTATACTGTGTGAGTGTGTGTGTATTCTGTGTGGCCCCATAATCTCCTATTGCCTGGGGGCCCCATAATCTCCTATTGCCTGGGGCCCCATAATCTCCTATTGCCCGGGGCCCCATAATCTCCTATTGCCCGGGGCCCCATAATCTCCTATTGCCCAGGGCCCCATAATCTCCTATTACCCAGGGGCCCCATAATCTCCTATTGCCCGGGGGCCCCATAATCTCCTATTGCCCGGGGGCCCCATGGGTTGTCAGTCCGGCCCTGGATAGCACCCACCCTAAAACAAAATTCAGGCTGGTTTTATCAAGGTTGACAGAGAACTTGTCAGAAATTATCAATGCCGATAACAGAAGAACGGAGCAGGAGAAAACTAGAGGACCTAGGGCTTTGAGTAGAGATAAGAAAACACTGCAGATATATTTGTCCAGCTCAAATTTCATGAATCAGGTTTACATCCACTTTAAGGTTAAAACCCTTACAACAGCAGAACCCATTAAATTAACCCATTCATTTAATTTGGAAATAACTTTGCAATGCTTTGTACCAGAATAATAATTTTTGTGTAATTTTAAACAAAACTAATTATTGAATAAATGTATGTTTTTTTCCCATAGTAATAATACTTTTATTTTAGGCTAACAGTGATTAAAATAGAAAAAAGTTTTTTATTTTTCTGTGTTTTGCTACAATTTCAGCAAAGGAAAAGCCTTGTTCACCCTAAAAATATAATATATGTATTCCTTTGTTATGTTAAAGAATGACGGATGCCGCGTACACACGGTTGTTTTTTGGCATGAAATAAAATGAAATTTTTAAAAATGTCATTTAAAATGATCGTGTGTGGGCTTCACATCGTTTTCCGTCTTCTGAGAAAATTAAAAATTTGAACATGCTTCAATTTTTTATGTCGTTTTTTAAAATGTCGTTTTTCGTGTTGTAAAAAATGATCGTGTGTGGGCTAAAACGACGTTTTAAACCCGTGCATGCTCAGAAGCAAGTTATGAGCCGGGAGCGCTCGTTCTGGTAAAACTATCATTCATAATGGAGTAAGCACATTCATCACGCTGTAACACACAGTAAAGTGCGAATCGTCTTTTACTAACACAGAATCAGCTAAAGCAGCCCAAAGGCGAATGGAACTTCCACTTTATAGTGCCGTCGTACGTGTTGTACGTCACCGCGCTTTGCTAGAGCATTTTGAAAAAACGATGGTGTGTGGCCAAAGTCGTTTTTTATGATAAAGTTGAAAAATGTTAAAATATGGACGGTTGGGACTTTAAATGAGATGCGATTAGCAATATGCGATTAAGTATAAATATATATATATAATGGCAAATGTAAAAATTCTTACCATAAAGACCAGGCTCAAAAATACCAAACCAAAGAAGCACAAAACCAAATTAGTCTGTCTAACTGTATGTAATTAAAACAGAGGTTCAGTTGCAGTGTCGTTTTTTGACTAGCTGACCCAGTTTGATGTGGTCCGCACCCAGTTTGGTGGTATTTTGGTTTGGTAGGCATGTTTTTGGTTTCACCCCTGTTTTTTGTATTTTGTTTTTTCAGTGCTCTCATTTGCCAGACCAACCATAGATAGGGGCGGTTCTATGTTGCTTTCTGCTCCCTGTCTATTAATTAGCACACCTGGGTTCCTCCTTTGGAGGCCTTAAAAATCACAGTTAGGACTGCAGTTACACAGAGTGCCGTGACGTGGCCTGCAGCTTCCCAGACATTTGCAAATGACTGCAACTGAACCTCTGTTTTAATTACATACAGTTAGACAGACTAATTTGGTTTTGTGCTTCTTTGGTTTGGTATTTTTGAGCCTGGTCTTTATGGTAAGAATTTTTACATTTGCCATTATATATATATATTTATACTTAATCGCATATTGCTAATCGCATCTCATTTAAAGTCCCAACCGTCCATATTTTATCCTTACAGGGATGGAGGCCTGTGGTGACCCAAACCATATGCCTCATATAAAGTCCCAACCCCATTTTTTACAAAGTTGAAAAATGTAATTTTCTTTTATGACAAAAAGTGATCGTGTGTACGGGGCATGAGTTATTGCTAAATAAACAGATTAATAAAAGAAAGAAAAAAAAATAGCTCTAATGGATTCCCTGGAGGGAACTCGCCAAGTGGTTAAAGTAATAATGGCCCAGATTCACAAAAGAGATACGACGGCGTATCTCCTGATACGCCGTCCTATCTCTGTTTTACAGTCTTCCTAACTATGCCACTGATTCATAGAATCAGTTACGCATAGTTAGCCCTAAGATCCGACAGGTGTTATTGAATTACACTGTCGGATCTTAGGATGCAATACCTCGGCTGCCGCTGGGGGGAGTTTGCGTCGTAAACCAGCGTCGGGTATGCAAATTAGTAGTTACGGCGATCCACAACGGTTTTTCGCGTTCGCTACGTCGCTGCTAGTCTAGTTTCCCGTCGCAAAGTTAGTCGTCGTTTTAGCTGCCCTAACTTTACACAGCCCACGTATGTGCTGTATAAAGTATGGCCGTCGTTCCCGCGTCGAAATTAAAAAATGTTTTGTTCTTGCGTAAGATGTCCGGGAATACGAAAGTACGCTACGCACGTCGCCGTTCGAAAACATGACGTCACGATACGTTACGCCGTCTACGATACGTTACGCCGCCGCGATTCTACGTGAATCTGGGCCATTGTTACTAATTATTGGATTACGGATTAATTAATGGAAAATAGGAGCAACAACAATTTCAACCTGGGTGGTTTTACTTAAAAAAATATATATATATTACTTTAAATGTGTATTAAATGTAAAAAAATTTATCTTTTGCAGTTTACCGAGCCTTATAGTGGAAGAAACCTAACATTTTCAATTCTTAAAAATCAGTATACATACCTTTTCTGCAGGCAATCCGACCTCATCCCACGCTAAGCTGTCAGTCGATGCTTCACTGCGGAGGCGGGTGCAGAGGACACATCCGACAATGGAAGCCCCATAGTAACTCTATAGGGATGTCACTCTCCATTCATTTCACAGTCATTGTTGGCCTTGTCCTCTGCAGAGCTTCCCCCGCTGGAGATCAGGTTGGATCGGCTTCACTTTTTCTTTACAGGGCTAGGTAGGTTAGTGTTAGAATGTGCATGTCTGTAGATGCAGGGATTTTCATTTTAGGGTGGAATTCCCCTTTAATTTCAGCTGGTGATCTGGCCAGTAACACACTTCTTGTTTTAGGATGTCTACACTCAGGATGGAGGAATAATGGACACACCTTTGGAAAGCAGCATTGTCAGTCTGGGGAAAGGGAAGTGTAAAGCCTGGTACACATGATCAGATTTTCTCTGGACAAAGCGTAGGACTTTTTTCTGAAGGGCGTTGTCTTGCATACAAACGGCAAAGAATTACTGGCCAACAAACACGGAACTACGTGGTTTTTCAGCTCTTTAGCGCCACCCTTTGGTGAAACTTCTGATAATGTTGTGTTATGGTTAGCATTGCTTCTGAGCATGCGTGTTTGTACTCTGGATTTTTTTCCGAAGGACTTCTGTACAGACGATCGGATAATCCGACAACACACATTTGTTGTCAGAAAATTTTAAAGCATACTATCCAACATTTGTTGTTGGAAAATCCGACAACAATTGTCCGATGGAGCATACAAATGGTTAAGATTTTCCAACAAAAGCCTGCCATCGCACAATTCCCACCGGAAAATCCGATCGTGTGTACAGGCCTTTAGACTAGCAGATTTAGATTGACTTGACTAACAGCTTGAAGTTGATCTCTAGCCAACACTTTATAAGCAGCTAAGCAACAGTTTTTGTTTTGTTTCCTTTTGGGATAAAGGTTTTACATATATGAATACAATCTTTCCATTGTAAGCAATGTTAAATAGTTTGTCTTAACCCTCTAATTGCCATTTGTGCTGGACAGCTTGGCCTGTTAAACAAAGTTGAAATATAACACACTTACTGGCTGGATCAATAGGTGAAAATAAAGGGAAAAACATTTAAAAAAAAAAAGGAAACAAATGCAGCCATCACATCTCATGCCGTGTACAGACGGTCTTTTTTTGTGATGAAAAAAAACGACGTTTTAAAAAACGTAATTTAAAATGATTGTGTGTGGGCAAAACGTCGTTTTATGTCTTCAAAAAAACGACCAAAAAAAAATTCGAACATGCTCGAATTTTTTGTGTCGTTTTTCAAAACGTCGTTTTTTGTTTCACAGAAATTGACCGTGTGTACCAAAAAACGACGTTTCAAACGACGTTTTTAAACCCGCGCATGCCCAGAAGCTAGTTATGAAGTGAGCTTCAATGGAAAAAAGTGGTGAAACGTAACCTCGCTTTGCTAGAGCATTGTGAAAAAACGATGGTGTGTAGGCAACATCGTTTTTGAAAATGATGTTTCAAAAACGTTGTTTTATTTCATGATTTAAAACGTCGTTTTGTTTCATCACAAAAAACGACCGTCTGTATGCGGCATAAGGATTGGTAAATGGCAATACTGTATATTACTTTTTTTGTGAGTGTAACACGACTTCAAACCACAAGGTGGTGCAAGTGCACAAAATATTGAAATCAAACCTCATTAGCTCCAGGATATAAACTACTGAATAACATTTTCTAACAGCCTGGAATTCAAACCATAAATCCAGATATGCCATATTAATATTGTGACAAACACAATCAAATTAAGCATAACAAATTCATTTTTTAGAAATATAAACTCAAAAGAAGTAAGGATGGCCACGGAAAACTTATTCTGCCCATAAATTATCTTGTGACAGGAAGAACATTACACTGGTTGTGTTACTCTCTTAATAGAACCCTGGCTATTATAGTCAGGACATGTTCACGGTTAATGTGTAAGGTAAAATGTTACCTTTTCTGTTTGTAAACTGCAACCATCCACACACACTGAAAGTGGTAACTGGCTTACTCATGGGACATGGTTTAGGCTATATTTTCATGAATGATTAGCAATGGATGTGTGTACATTGCTGCAGCCGCTCAGCCCATACAATGCAATGATAAGCTGACGGTGGCCACAGCTATTTGTGTCTGCCCGCAGCCATTTGTGCCTTCCATTGTCCAGCCAAATTCACTGCATTGCATTGTTGCAGCTCTTCACATTCTGTGCCCACCAGGTTGGTAGGTAGCCTATTACTTGAGATTGCTGTGGTTGTGAACCGCGGCTGTATGGCTTGTGAAGAAAAAGCACCTCCTGCAAGGTAAGGCTGCACGATTAGGTGTTAACAATTGCGATCTCGATTCAAACCCCCTCACGATCTTAATCTGGCATTTCCACGATTCTATGTAAACAGTGCAGAGTCATTCTCTGCCCACAGCTGTAAAAAAAAAAAGAGCTCCGGCAAATGTTTATCAACATTTCTCAGCACTGAGTGTTAACTATAAACAATGTATCTTTTGGTTCTTTTAGATCAAAGGGATGAACTTCTGTCTGCAAACTAGGTCAGTTTAACCATTAAAGACTAGGGATGATCCAAACACCCCCCCCTGGTTTGGTTCGCACCAGAACATGCGAACAGGCAAAATGTGCGAAAATGCGAACATGCGAACATGCTTTTATCTCTAACCTAATTTCTTGTTTTTTTTCTCTATCCCTCGCTCTAGCCATCTTTCTTGTTCTTTCTCTTATTCTTTCTCTCCATTTTTCTTTGTTCCTCCTCCTCTTTTCCTCTCCCTTCCATGTATTCTCTATTTTTTTTCTCCTTCGCTTGCTCCTTGGTGGGGGGTGAGGGGAATGGGATGAGTGGCAGTGCTGGATGGGGGTGGGATGAGTGACAGTGCTGGGGGAGTTCTGATCTGCCAACTTAGGTGCTTTTGATCAAGGTCATCTGCTGATCTGAGAACTGTAATGGGACTTTTAATGGCAACTATAATCACAGGAAGTGTTACTCACTGTGTCTCTGGCTTTCTGGTGTCTTGTAGCAGTGACACCTATGCTGAAATCAGGAGATAGGGTCTCCTCCAGCCCCTCCCCCTTCACATTCCTCACCAGTCAGCTGACCTTTAGTCTCTGCCCCCAGCCATGCCGTGAACTAAATGGGCGGCTGCAAAGAGGCTGAGTGGGCGGCTGCGGGCTCCAATAACAGCCCAGCTGGGCGGCCACAGGCTCCAGAGACAGCCCTGCTGGGCGGCCGCGACAAGGCTGGGAGAGCAGCATTAACTTCAGGAACAGCCCAGGATTTGGTGACCCCTGGCATATCATCATTCGACCCCCAGGTTGAGAACCACTGCTAGACTTTTGAGGAACAACTGGAAAAGTACTGCAGAGGCTTCATGAAAAATACCGTATTTATTGGCATATAACACTCATTTTTTTACCCTGAAAATAGAGGGTAAATTGTGCCTCCGTGTTATACGCAGGGGTCTGTGGAAAGTTTTTTTTCCAGAAACTTCCCTCTTAAAGTTAGGGTGCGTGTTATACACCTGTGCGTGTTATACGCCGATAAATACGGGTAGTTAAAATTGTTATTGGAGAAATGTTAATGCTATCAACCTTTGGTTACCTAGCTGGGGTTGTCTCAGGAGTCGCCACTTACCCTACAAAGGTTGAAGCTGTCACTTCTACTCTGCTCCTCCTATCAAAGATTTGTTGATGTGTTCGCCATAAAAACCCAACTTCTCAATGAGATGCTGAAGAATGTCGAAGAGGACGAAGGCAGGCCAAAGCCAAACAAGCCAAGCAAAGGACCTAGAAAGCTTTCAGATGAGTCTGAACAAGTGTTTCGCCAGCTGAAGAGAAGTCAAACCAATGCCCCAGTTCTAGCCTATGCTGATCCCTCTAAACCCTATGAATTCCATGTTGATGCCAGCAGAGACAGATTGGTCTGAGAGCTATACCAAGAGCACAATGGACATCTGTGACCAGTTGCATACGCGAGCAGGAGTCTGACTCAGCTGAAAGAAACTACCCCACTCACAAGTTGACGTTTCTGGTCTTAATTTGGCAGTGATAGATAAGGTAAAGGACTATTTATACAGTGCAGGCTTCGTGGTCAAGACCGACAACAACCCACTTATCTACATACTCACTATAGCCAGGCAGGACACCACTGGGCACTAGTGCTTGGCCGCTCTGTCCGGGTTCTGATTCAGCCTGAAGTGTCACCCTGGAGTTGGGAACAGAGATTTTGATGTTCTCTCCTGATGACCTCATGGTTCAAATATTGACTCCACTAACTCAAGAAGGGTTGAAGAAAATTGGACAGACTGAGCAGACTTTACTGGTACCAGAGAAGGACAAACACTACGTAATAATACTAAATCTCTTTAATAAAAAGTTTTTGAAAAAATTGATTGGGAAAAAAAAATATTTTTACATTCTATAAAAACAAGAAAAATAGAGCTCTCATCAATTTGACCACTTAGTTGATATTATAATGGATCTCTCTTGCTACTAGGTCAAAGAGGTCGATGTTTCACTTTTTTGCTTCCTCAGGACCTTATTGCATTGACTATAGACCGAGATCCTGTACAAAAGAGAAAGGAGGGAAACAACATATTTTTGAACTGATGACTAGTGTAGACATGTGCACACTGAAATATTTCATTTCGGAATTTCGTTTTCGTCCAAAAAATAAATTTATTTAATAACTCCAAAATTCGTTTTTATTTATTTTGTTTTGTTAAAGAATGCATTTGTTCGAAAATCCGAATGAATTAAGGTTGAATTAATTATGGTGTCTGTCAAATGTTCTAAGAAGATTCAAAGGAGCCGCAAAACTGTACGACGCCACAATTGTACATTTCCGGTCGAATGTTCCGCCTACAAGCTATAGAAGAATTCTAATATTGTATGACACTAGTAATAATTATATTTATAAATTATTATTACTAATATAGGGATGAGCCGAACATCCCCCTGTTCGGTTCGCACCAGAACTTGCGAACACACCAAATGTTCGTGTGAACTTTAGAACCCTATTAAAGTCTATGGGACTCGAACGTTTGAAATCTAAAGTGCTAATTTTAAAGGCTAATATGCAAGTTATTGCCCTAAAAAGTGTTTGGGGACCTAGGTCCTGTCCCAGGGGACATGTATCAATGCAAAAAAGTTTTAAAAACAGCTGTTTTTTCGGGAGCAGTGATTTTAATAATGCTAAAAGTGAAACAATAAAGGTGAAATATTCCTTTAAATTTCGTACCTGGGAGGGGGGGGGGGTAAGGTTAGCATGTGAAATATTGCATGTTTCCTGTACTTAGAACTGTCTCTGCACAAAGTGTCATTTCTGAAAGAAAAAAAAAGACATTTAAAACTGACTTAATCTAGTCAGAGATCACTTTTATTGGTATGTGACCTGAAGTTGAAGGCTACTGTCTTTCCTGCTTGAGATTTTCAGTGGAAGACTCCACCAACCAGAGCAGGGTAACCTCCAAAGTCAAAGGCCAGTGGAATTGATGTGCATTAATTTCTTGTACCTAGAGCCTGACTCGATTAGGTCAGTGTCCTGGTTATGACCATCCACTTTTTTCTGTACGCTCAGGCATTCCCAACCAAAGATCAACACGCTTCAACTGTAGCCAAAGTTCTTGTGGAGAAGTTATTTGTCTACTACAGTCTGCCACAATACTGTTAGACCTGCTTGGTATGCAGAAGTCAAGAACAACCCCTTATTACCTTTAAGGGGACCCTCAGCCAGAACAATTCAATCATATTCTTCCGGATATGCCGGGACTCTATCCACCAAAAACAAACACTGGAGCACACACATACAACTTGCAGGGGTAGTACACACTATAATAGCAGCAAAAATGATACCCCTGCCTACTCATCGTACATGGGGTATAGGGGCGCCACACACTGCCAGCTCAGTGTGCAGTGGTGTATGGAAACGGCCTAAGCTCCTCCTTAACCATGGCTCCTGATGCACTTCGCCCTGACCCTGGGGTGAAACATGTCAGTGGGAGTGGCTAAGGAGGAGCTGAGGCTAAGGTTGTTTCCATACACCACTACATGCTGAGCTGGAAGTGTGCAGCACCCCTATACTGCATGATTACATTAATCTTGGCAACTTGGTAACTTAGACACTTAGGGCCAGATCCACAAAAGGGATACGACGGCGTATCTACTGAATCACAGAATCAGTTTCCAATAGATAGGCAGAAGATCCGACATGTGTAAGGGACTTACACTGTCGGATCTTAGGATGCAGTACCGCATCCGCCGCTGGGGGCATTTCGAGTCGAAATGCCGCTTCGGGTATGCAAATTAGCACTTACGGAGATCCACGAAGCTTTTCAGCTTCGTTTTTTCTCCGTAAGTATTAGTTTGCAATCGTAAAATTAGGGCTGCTTTTACAAGGCCTAAACTGTTTAGGCCTTGTAAAAGTAGGTTTTACGTTGCGCCGGGTTTTGAGAATCGCGACGGGCGTAAAAAAAAAATACGAGTTGCGGCGGGAAAAAAAAAATCTGAAAAAAAAGACGGCGACGGGGGATAGAACCGCGTCGCCGTCTTTTTTTTCAAATTTTTTTTTCCCGCCGCAACTCGTATTTTTTTTTTACGCCCGTCGCGATTCTCAAAACCCGGCGCAACGTAAAACCGCGCAAAGCACGTCGGGAAAATGACGTCGTGAGCATGCGCAGTACGGCCGGCGCGTGAGCGCGCCTAATTTAAATGGGACTCGCCCCATTTGAATAGGAACGCCTTGCGCCGGCCGGATTTAAGTTACACAGCCGAAAATTTCTAGGTAAGTGCTTTGTGGATCGGGCACTTAGGTAGAAATTTTCCGGCCGTGTAACTTAAATTGAAAAAGTTACGTTGCGCCGGGTTTTTGTGGATCTGGCCCTTAGAGTGGCGCTAAAGGAAGTTTGATCGAGTCACTGTGAGCATACTCACTGTACATATTGATTTTCAGAGAGGAGGTTCAGCTGTCTGTCGACCTAGCCTTTGGTACCTCCCAAGATTAGACAACAATGACATTTCATTGAAGATATGTAGACCACTTAAGAAAAAATCTGAAAGCAGCGTATGAAAACTCTCTAGGGGCCTCAAATGCCTGGGGTCGATGAAATAAAAAAGGAACTTTGACCTCAAAGTGAGAGTAAAAGACCTACAGCCTAGAGACAGAATATTGCTGTGAAACCTGGGTGTCCCTAAAAAACACAAACTAGCTGATCGCTGGATGTCTCATCCTTACATGATCTGTAAACAGTTGCCCGGCCTACTGGCCTACCAAATCCACTCAAGGGAAGATGGGCCCATTAAATATCTGATATTGTAACATCTCCTAGACATAGCAGAAGTCGTTCGTCCTCACAATCGGATACCAATCCCACTTGTACGGTTTCTCGTAGACACCATCTTAGGCACAGATTAAGATAATAGTGTAGAAGAAGAGATGGGCATAGACTGGATGTGGCCTTTCCCACCTGAAAAGACCATTATGACTCCACTAGCCGGAGAAAAGATCCAGTGGTTCCCAGACTTGAGACATCCGAGCCTACACCTCAAAGCCAGCCATTGGAGCCCCTGAAGCATGAAGGAAACAGAAAAGCGCCTCTAAGTGTAGTATTTAATGAGACATGAAATTAAAGAGGGTCAAGTGAACCCTCACATGAAGGATATGCATAAAAGGTGTATCTATTAAAAATAGGCTCCTGATGGAGAAAGTATTCAGCATGCCAGTCTGGGTGTACAGAGACCACAGTATGACAGGATACGAACCTGGCAAGGTCTGTCTCTTTCTGGGTAAGTTATGATGGGGAGTAGCATGGAGCGCAGCACTAGGGATGGCGTGTGACATCACTGATGGGGAAAGGGAAAACAACACGTTTAAGAGCATGCGCGGGGCTCATACTGAGCATGCGCGCTCCTTTCTCAATTGATACAGGGTCAGAGAGGAACCAGATTTAAATAGACTGAATGGCAATTGCTAATTGGATGGGTGTTTGGATGTTACACAATAAATTATTAGTTTTCTATATATACATATGTATCACATTACATGTAATAAATACAAAACATGTTATTAAACATACAATCAAACATATAAATATGCAAGTATGAGAAAGGAGCGCGCACACCATCCACGGGCACTGCGCTCCATGTTGCTCTCCATCGTGCCATGCCTGGATAGACATGGACCTTGCAGGCTTTATCTCCTGTCATACCGTGGTCTCCGTACCACCTGAATGGCATGCTTAATACTTTTACCATCGAGAGCCTGCTTTTAACAGACAAGCCTTAAATTCATATCCTTCATGTGAGTGTTCACTTGTCATTCTTGAATTTCATGTTTCATTAAGTACTACACTTAGAGGCGCTTTTCTGTTTCCTTTATGCACTAGCTTCACAGAGTCAGCTTTTACTCTTGAGAAGAGCTTCTGCCCTAAGTGTTTTTTAATTCACTGGTTGCCTGCTCTACCCACAGTCAACTAACAATGCTTATGGACTCTTTTAAGAACTTATTGGACTGGCCCTTCATTAGGCTTTGAATAGTTTCAATCGTGTGTGCTTGTAATATATGTTTGAATTGGAGCCCCTAGAGGACTCTGCCGTGCCACCCATAGTAGAAGACATAAAGACTAATTTGACTCAGAAAGAGGCAATAACAGACAAAGCTAAACCTATTTAAAAAACTCAAGAACCATGAACAAAACAAGCCATTTGGCCCCCAAAAAGACCAACATATGACACCTTAGGATGAAATTCAGAAGAGGTCACCCACACTATCCACTTTTCAGCAAACTGTTTACAAGCCAATCCTCCTTACACCAAACTTTATAGGAGGGGACCTGCCCCAACTCTACTACAATCATCTATCTGAATCTCAAGGACATGTAAGAGGTCTTATAGCCCTCTATATGCCCTGTTAGCAGGACTTGAGACACATTAAGCATACCACATCTGTGCCCTACCTACTAAACGTTTATATGCCTTCCCCTTTGGACACTGCATATTTACTGGTTGCATCTTTACCATACTACACTACATGCTGTTTTTTTTGGGGACTACTTATAAGTGCACCAATGCTTATTAAAAGGCCCCAATGATAGCCTGCAGAAGAACCCCTTAAAGAACTGCCCTTCCCATTAAATTTCCATACACATCCCTCTACTCTATTGTTCCTACTTTACCGTGGACCATGAATAGCAGTCTTTTTAGACCTAGTATAACCGCCTTTAATGCACTCTGGCAGTATAGTCTTGCATTTGGTAGTTTACACATCATCACTGCACACTGATGCACTTACGATGGTGTTGCTACCGTTTATGCTGATCTGGCAACAAAGTGTTACTATACTACTTAAAGGAGTTGTAAAGGAAAAAATGTTTTCGCTGAAATGACTGTTTACAGGGTATAGAGACATAATAGTTAACTGATTCCTTTTAAAAATGATCAAAAATAGATAAAAATCAATTATATATTGTACCTGTAGTTTCAGTTTCGTTTATGCATCTAGTTTCATTCTTCTGTGAAGTACAGAGACACAGAGCCAATAGAGGGCAGTGATGGTTTGTAGACATGTGCACTGCCAAAAAACTAGTTTTTTTCGTTTTTGTTTTTTTTTCGTAAATTCGGGAAATTCGAAAAATTATTTTTTTCCGTTTTTGTTTCATTCGTTTTTTTTATTTTTTCGGAAATTCTGAAATTTCCCAAAACAATTTTTTTTTAGTTTTTTTGCTTTTTTCGTAAATTCGGGAAATTTTCGGATTTCCGAAAAAGCAAAAAACGGGAAAAACAAATGAAACGAAAAAAAAAAACCGAATGAAACGAAAAAAAAAAATTCGTAAATTTAGAATTTTCGAATTTCGAATTTTTCAATTTTCGTATTTCCGAATTTTCGTATTTCGAAATTTCGAAAATTGAAAAATAAAAAACTCGAAATTTCGAAAATTGAAAAATTCCAAAATTCGAAATACGAAACTTCGAAAATACGAAATTTCGAAAATTGAAAAATTCGAAATTCAAAAATTGAAAAATTCGAAAACTGAAAAAGTCGAAAATTCGAAAATTGAAAAATGTGTTATCAAACATATAAATATGCAAGTATGAGAAAGGAGCGCGCACATCATCCACGGCACTGCTCTCCATGTTGCTCTCCATCGTGCCATGCCTGGACCTTGCCAGCTTTATCTCCTGTCATACCGTGGTCTCCGTACCACCTGACTGGCATGCTCAATACTATTACCATCGAGAGCCTGCTTTTAACAGACAAGCCTTAAATTCATATCCTTCATGTGAGTGTTCACTTGTCATTCTTGAATTCCATGTTTCATTAAATACTACACTTTCGTATTTACGAATTTCGAAATGGAAAAATTCGAAATTTGAAAAATTCGAAATTTGAAAAATTCGAAATTTGAAAATTGAAAAAAACGAAGTTCGAAATTTCGAAAATTGAAAAATTCGAAATTTCGAAAATTGAAAAGTTCGAAAATCTAAATTTCGAAAATTGAAAAATTCGAAAATCTAAATTTTAGAATTTTTCAATTTTAGAATTTTTCAATTTTCGTATTTCCAGATTTCGAAAATTTTTCAATCTTCGAAATTCGGAAATACGAAAATTGAAAACTTCCAAATTTGAAAAATTCGAAATCTGAAAAATTCGAAATTGGAAAAGTGAAAAATTCGAAAAATTCGAAATTTGAAAGATTCAAAAATTTAGATTTTCGAATCTTTCAATTTTCGAAATTTAGATTTTCGAATTTTTCAATTTTCGAAATTTCGAATTTTTAAATTTTCGAACTTCGATTTTTTAAATTTTCAAATTTCGAATTTCTCAAATTTCGAATTTTTCAAATTTCGAATTTCGAAAATTCGAAATTTCGAAAATTGAAAAAATCGAAGTTCGAAATGTTGCAAATTTCGAATTTTTCAATTTTCGCATTTTGAATTTTTCAATTTTCGAATTTCGAATCTTTCAATTTTCGAATTTTTCCATTTCGAACTTTCGAAATTCGTAAATACGAAAATTCGGAATTACGAAAATTCCAAATTCGGAAATTGAAAAATTCGAAATTTGAAAAATTCCAAATCTGAAAAATTCGAAATTTTGAAAAATTCCAAATCTGAAAAATTCGAAATTGAAAAAGTGGAAAATTCGAAAATTAAAAAAATCGAAATTTGGAAAATTCGAATATTAGAAAATTTAAAAATTCGAAAATGGACAAATTCGAAATTTGAAAAATTCCAAATCTGAAAAATTCGAAATTGGAAAAATTCCAAATCTGAAAAATTCGAAATTGAAAAAGTGGAAAATTCGAATATTAGAAAATTTAAAAATTCTAAAATTGAAAAATTCAAAATTTGAAAAATTCGAAAATTCGAAATTTGAAAAATGCAAAAATGGAAAAATTCAAAAATTCGGAATTTCGAAAATTGAAAAATCCAAATCGTAGACAATCTGAATTTCCGAAGTTCGTAAATACGAAAATTCGGGAAAAAAACGGAAATACGAAAATTTGTAAATTCGTAAATACGAATTTTCGAAAATACGAAAATTCGTAATTTCGAATTTTCGAAAATACGAAAATTCGTAAATACGAATTTTCGGAAATACGAAAATTCGCAAATAAAAAATTTGTAAATACGAAAATTAGTAATTAACGAATTTCCGTAAAAAAAAGAATTAGAAACAAAACAAATTGCACATGTCTAATGGTTTGTAAAACTAAAGTGATTGGTTCTGAGGGGTTTAAGACACACAGTAATCACACCTCCTTGATTAGTGCCACAGAGAGAAAGCTCCCATGACTTTTTTCATCAGGAAACAGACTGTTCAGAACAGAGGATTACAGCAACATTAGAGCAAAAACGAACAATGAGGACATGAAAACAGGACTGCAGTAAGGTAAAGGAAGCTATTTAGCTAAAAAAAATAACAATTCTTTAGTGACCCTTTAACCTTTACTACCCAACATTTTGTATGCTAATAATGTGACCATCAGTGTTGCCTCAATTGTATGTTTAATTTGTTATCAACTCTGCCTAGTGACAAAATAATCAGTCACTTTATTGATTTGCCTAATGCCTGTTTCCTTGACAAAGTGTTACTGTTGATTGCTACTCCTGTGTGTCAGAGGAGTTTAGGTTCCTGGGGAGGTTGAGGCAAAAAACAAGGGACCCATTCTTTTCAGCTGCTCCTACGAGGGTACAGAGTAGTTTCAGTCAAGCAGCTTTTTTGTCTGACCCTGTACAAAGTGCACAGAGAACAGAGTGACCTTTTCTGTTCTACAAGAGTGACTCTACAGAACAAGGAAGGCAATGATTACATTTCACACTCCTGTTCTGTTCTGTATCCACTTTGTACAGTGCCACATATACCTGCTGTTGAAATAATTCTGCTCTGCAGCAATACAGGAAGACCAGCATCTAAGGTCTTTAGTATTGTACAGACACTAATAATGAGGCTATGGTCCTATGTGAAGAATGGCAGATAAAGTATTAGTGCACTGTAATAAAATGTGTGATTATAGAAAAAGTTGATGTAGTAATATACAGCATGTAGTAATAATGTCCTGTACAGCTCTAAGCCCTGGGTGGGCAGGGCAAAATGTGTTGGGGGCATGGTTTTCTGGTGGAGACATGTAGGCTGAAGCTGATCCTTATGCAGAGGTTATGCTGGCTAGTCGGGAGAGAGAGAGAGGGGTTTTCTCTATTTACTGCATACATTACTCTGAATGGGCATACTGACAGCTTGCACCCCTTTACCTGTGGGTCATGGGAATGGAATACCTGGCTGTAAGCGCCATTCCAAGCTTAGTCTAAGGTCATAACAATGAATCAGTTATGGTGAGGATGAAAAAAGGAACCAATGTTCTTCCAGTAATTATTGTGAAGTACATCCCAAAGCCATCTCAAAAGAAAATGCGTGTTTTACATGTCATTGCTTCTATCTAGAAAGTATAGCCAGACAGGTTACAGTGAGGTGTGGCAAAAAAGCCCTCCATTAACCTGTGCAAAGTACAGCAGAGTCTTCTTAAACAGAGACATCTACAAATCCCACTTTCATCGTAAATCTCAAAAAAAGTGAATGGACCCATACACAACCATTGGTTGATCCTTTCTCATTGCTTCCAAAAACCCCTCTCTATAAAAGGCATAATTTCCATGCACTGCAAAAATTATGGCCAACAAGCTTTAAGTAGCTATATGCAATTTGGAAACCATTTCTTATTTATGGACAATGTATGGAGCCATGCAACTCAATCCATTACACTTTCCAATTTCTCATTAAGCCCTATTCTATAGAAGGCATTGTTTCTATGCATTACACTAATGATGGCCACAATGCCTTAAAACTGAACTCCAGGTAAAAATGTACTTTTAGAAAGACCACATTTGAAATAAGTTACCTCTATTGAAGAGAATACTTGGTCTATAGAAACATTGCTGCGAAGAGTCCACAACATAATGCCCCCAATGACAACTAAGCAGCTATGGTTCATGGAACCCCAAGGATATGGATCATCAAGGGGACAGTGAGATACAATGTGGTGGTTTAGTTATAGTCTGGTGCACTTTGCTTCTGTCTTCTTATATAGATCTTGCTTACCAATAGAGTCCCCAGTAGACAAAGCATTATTGAGTGGCTTAAAGCAAAATTTAAATAAGTGTCTGGAATAGAGAAAAGGCACAAGTAAAAGGGGTGGGACTTTACATATGCATTTGAGAACACATCACACTGCATATAGATTAAAAAGGTTCTTTATTAAATTTATACAGATAAACGATGGCTAATAGCATGCAACAATGCAGTTAATACCATACATTGTAGAGTACATATTGTGAGAGCACAGAGGTATATATTCAATGAGAGCTTGGTCTCCACTTCCACTAGATTTTAGTTAGGGGTATTAGAGTAAAGGGGGCTGAATTAAAATGCACAGCACACTTTTCAGATATTTATTTGTAAAAAAAAATTAAAACCATTTATCATTTTCCTTCCACTTCACAATTATGTGCCACTTTGTGTTGGTTTATCACATAAAATCCCAATAAAACACATTTACGTTTTTGGTTGTAACATGACAAAATTTGGAAAATATCAAGGGGTATGAATACTTTTTCAAGGCACTGTATATGCAGATTAATACCTGTGTCTTCTGCCTTCTGTGTGTTCCAGATTTCCGGTCCCATATTCTGATCCCATATATATTATACCTGTTACCGCAGCTCTGGATGTGGTAGGCTATACCCATCTGGAGATCCACGTCAACCTTTTCTTTTATTTTTATGATGCCTGTAGGAGCTATATATACTCACTAAAGTTAAGAGTTACATATTATTCAATGCTTGATTGGTCCTGAAAAAATTGGAGCTCCATGAAACGCGTTGACCAGACCAAGCTTTCATTGAATATATGCCTCTGTACTTTCACAATATGTACTCTATACTGTATGGTATTAACTGCATTGTTAAAAAGAAAAGAAAATCGCGCTAAACCTATAAATAATGCAGATGTAAATCATAAACACTCAAAAAAAAAGAAGCACCAAATAGTGAAACGTATCCAATTCATATGTAGAAGAACCAAATACAAGTTAATTGATTGCTAAAAAATTATGTGACAAACTGCAAACAATATGTGAATGAGTTCATACAGTGTCCAAACAGACCAAAAAGTTCATATGCGTTGAATAAAATGATGACTATCTCCCCGTGCAAAACCTAGTAAAGTCCATCTATGAGTGAGGACTCTTCAAATGCTGATGTACAAAGCCAGTGTAGAATCCACCACCGTTATAGAGAGAATCACTGCTTACCAAAACTCTGTGATGCCCCGTGACAGAGGATCCGGAGGAGCATGTAATGTAATGCAGCCTGTTTCCAAAGCGCCCGAAGCTTGCTGAACCACTAATCAAATCACTCAATTGATGTTCAGACCCATGAGTGTATGGCGTGGCATGTAAGAGACATAATGCTCCAATAGTGTAAAACCTTACGATTCATTTATAAAGAGTAAAACAAAGTATCACATTTACAATCTTGCATCAATAAAAAAGCCTTAAGTCTGATGTGCCGGCCAGTGCACAATCAGACAAACCCGTCCGTCTGGATGTACGAGCAGTAACACGAGATGACGTCAACGCGTCTCTCTGCTCCCCCTACGCGTTTCGTAAGAGAATTACGTCATCCAGGGGCACCTAGATGACGTAATTCTCTTACGAAACGCGTACGTTTTTACACTATTTTACATATTTTGTTTACTGTACTGGTGTTTTACAGAAGGATTGCCGATTCCAACATATGACTTTAGAGCAATACTCATGGTCTCATACGTTTGCTAAATTTGTTAGCGCAGTTTATTTTTTCCTTTTTTAATTGCATTGTTGTATGCTATTAAGCATCATTTATCTGTATTGACTTAATAAAGAACCTTTTTAATCTACATGCATTGTGTGATGTGTTCTCAAAGGCATATGTAAAGTCCCACCTCTTTTACCTGTGCACTTTCTCTCTTCCATTCAATTTGGGATGATGCCAATGAGATAAACGATATGAAATGGCATCTCATTCTCAGTCCACACTATATATTTTTTAAAATTTTTTCAAGTGTCTACTTGGATGTTAAAAAAAGTAGCTCTGACTGAACTACACATCTTCAATCTGGAGCTGTCCTCCACAGAACTCCTTCTTCACAACAGGATCATAGTCGTGTGCACAGGGTGTGCCAGGTGTGCCCAGGCACACCCTAATCATTCTGTGCAGCACGGATTCCCCCTTACTGCCCTGCTGCAGAGATGTTTTTGGATGAGTGAGGGAAGGGGCCAGTAAATATGTATTTATCAGCCCCTTCCCTTTCTTAATGAACATGGTGAGTGATCGGTAGTGTGTGTTTGAGCTTTGTAGTGCACACCCTAATGCAATAGGCTGCGCACACCTATGAACAGGATGTCTTCATTTTAATAATAAGAAAAGTGAGTGACAGTGAGTGAAGGGTTATCTCCCCACCCTCTGAGCTCTGCACCCACAGTGTAGTGATGCATTACAAGATGTCACCTGCATCATCTAGGAATACCTATGTCCTGTGACCAAACAGGAGAGAGGATAAAGGAGGGGACAGCTCACGATCCCTACTAATGATTGGTAGCCAGCGTTACTGAAATCCAATGACAGTGGTTACATGATCGCTAATCCTTCCTACCCCCTGGGCGTTGAAAAACCTTTTAAAGAGACTCTGGGGTGGGCGGGAAGGGGTTAACTCTCCAGCATCAATAAAAAACAGAAATATCCACTTTGATACATAAAGCATGCTTTCTAGACAAACATACATGAAATATTGTCAAATCTCTGTAGTAAATGTGAGCATCATTATCTCTCACCTGCCAAAGGCACAGTTGCAATCACTATTCTTGACGTAAAACTTTTGTCTTTGATAGATTAGTGTTGCTTACACTCATGTGCCGACAGACTTATCATTTAATGGCATTTTGTTCTAGGTCTCTGGGTGTCATTCTGTTTAAATTATTGATTCTCTGCTTTACAGAGATTTGGTGTTTTAGAATATTTTCCCCTTACCCTGAGCTGTTCTGCATGCAGATCCTGTGTATCAATGACTGTGGTGTACTCCCTGTACACATTACAAAATGCAGCTGGAGAATTCACTGCAGCAGCCTGCGCTCAATCACACCTTCTTTTCCTTACCATGGGAAACACAGTAAAAGCTTGAACAGCTTTTATTTAGTATTTAAAATATGAATCTGATGGCAGGTACAATTTCTCCCTGGAAGGCTAGCTCTGATGGACGAGATCATTGTGACTAATCCACAGTAATAAAAAAAGTTATATTGTAAACAATGTAATGTGAACTTTCGGGAAGAAAGTCATAAAGTATATTATGGAGGCTCCTTGGGGGAATGTCTCTTATTTTGTTTGCTTGCTCAGTTCAGTGTTCTTTGACAGTCTGTCCCAGATTATTGAGCCTGTAATGCCCTGTACACACGATCGGTTCGTCTGGTGAAAACGGTCGTTTTCATCGGACGAACCGATCGTGTGTGGGCCCCATCGTTTTTTTTTCCATCGGTGAAAAAACTTAGAACCTGTTTTAAAATTATCTGATGGTTAAAAAAACAATCGTCTGTGGGCAAGTCCATCGGTTAAAAATCCACGCATGCTCAGAATCAAGTCGACGCATGCTCTGAAGCATTGAACTTAATTTTTCTCAGCACGTCGTAGTGTTTTACGTCACCGCGTTCTGACACGAACAGATTTTTAACTGATGGTGTGTAGGCAAGACTGATGAAAGTCAGCTTCATCGGATATCTGATGAAAAAATCCATCTGTCCGTTTTCATCGGATGAACCAATCGTGTGTACGTGGCATAAGAGTTAGGAAGTAAAATGTATAAATGATTTATATTTAGTCCCTTTGTCAAAAGCATTTTATAATTAGTCCCTTTGTCAAAGGCATTAAGCATTACTTTACACGTTTTTCTCTCGTTCTATGTGCTCTACATAAACTGTAGAAGTTAAACTGCAGTCCTGTAAATGATGTAAAAGGAAGGCTGATCTACATTCTTTGAATATGTACAACTGCCAACTGCAGCAGATAGACAATTTAATGGGGTATCATTAAATTGTCTATCTGCAGCAGTTGGCAGTTGTACATATTCAAAGAATGTAGATCAGCCTTTCTCAACCTTTTTACTATGGAGGACCCTATGAAGTGACCTTTCAGTCTTTAGGAACCCCTGCTAATCCCTGCTAATAAATACAGTATTTACAGCTCACACTACATTAGTGTAATGGTCAGAGACAAGCATGCCCTTTACATTTGTGGTAATTGGGAAGAATCCCCTTGTGCAGATAGTGAAAAAGATCATTGAAGTCAGTGGTTACTTATCTGAGGGAAATGGTCCATTGCTTAATGTTCTGCCCACCGGGCTTCTATTCAGTTCACCTATGTTTATGTACTTGAAATAACATGTGGAATTTTCTTGATGTACACTAAGCTAGTTCTATGCAGAGTGCAGGCTTCACCTACTGTTCCCTTTCTAGTATAACTTTGCAGTTTGTAGAAGTTACATATTGTATTCTCTTAGAATGTGTTAATAAAGTTGTTAGGAACCAGTGCATTCCTGGAGAATTCTCTAGAGGAAGTGACTCAGCTTCCATTTTAAGAATCTACAGCGACAGGAAGGCATGTTTTCTCCAATCTCTCACCATCACCCTCAGCGAGCTTAAAAAGTGAGTTCTTGTATTTCCATTCTGTCTTTATAGATCATTGTTTCTTTAATGTATGCAAAATTGTACTGATTGTTTGTTTGTTTTATAATTCTGTAGTTTCACCAGGCTAGTTCCAATGAATTTAAGATCAAAGAAATATGGTATCTGGAGTTTATGGAGCAGGATTGTTTAGCTCTCTGACCTAGAGACAGAACAGTGACATTTTTGCTGACCTCTGAAGTGAAGAAAAGCTGTCTTCAGAAGATTGTACAGCCCAGTGCTACGCAGTGTCCATACAGTCAGATGCCTTAGATATAACAGGCCTTCAGCAGGTAAAGCAAGCAGCCAGGCTACTCAGAGACACGCTCTGTCATGCAGCACCCCTGCACTCGACACTACAGCGGTCTCTACACAGCAGGATAGCTTCCCCATCACAGCCATGTCTCACAGTCAAGCATCTTCTTACAAAACACGATTGCAAGCAAGCGCATCCAAGTCGTCTGTCTCAAATGCAGCAGCAATCGCTCATTCAAAAGCCAAAGCAGCAAGGGCCAGGGCCACATTCGCAGACTAAGAGTTGCAGGTGAGAAGAGAAAAAGTTTACCTTGATGCAGAGCATCAGCAGGAGAGAGTATGCATGGAGCAATAGAGAGCAGGAGAGAGTATGCATGGAGCAAGAGAGAGAATGACAAAAGGTACGCCTGGAGGCTGAACATGCTCAGCAAGAGGCATCTCTTAAAATGCAGCAGGCTATCCTAGAAGCTAACATGGAGAGGTTGGCAGTGGATCGAGACACAACACTACAGAGAGAGTGCTGACAGAAGATCTGAGGAGGGCTGTCTAAAGGATAGTGAGAAGAGCAGTCTGAGGTACCAGCATCTGATTGAGTGGAAAGACACACGCCGACATCAGGGACTGTGTGACACAACAGTGGGAGAGAAAGACACGTTTTTCTTGAGACTACTGGGGGAGAGTTACCGTGAGGAGAGGGGATAGAGGACAGGAGTGGTGAGGTGACGGGACTGTGATGAGACTGCTGCCAAGAGACTGAGGATAAAGGAGCCAGGAACAGTGTCACCCACATGGTCCTCCACCGTTCAGCCCAGGGACCCTGCTCAGCAACTCAGCACCATCTAGCCTAGCGGAGGCAATCCATGCACCGCTTCAGGGATCAGAAGACCCATCCTGGTGTCCTGTTGGCCATTGTCCAATCACCCTGCCAGTTCAGCTACCAGCCACCCTGATCGGCCGACAGGAGGTGATCAAGTGGCTTACAACATTGCCAGGAGCCTGAACCACCCTTTGGGACTTCCGTTGTGTCATCACCCAGACGATTGGTAAGCAGGTATAAACCCAACATCTTTCTTAGCACAGTACAGAGACTGCATGCAGACACGTATTCCCCTTTCTACTGTCAGAGGATGCTTGTTTAGAGCTGCCACTTTTATCCATTCTGTTCTTACAAACCACTACCTAACGGGATTTCCTCGATTAATGTCTCACTTTTGATTGATTAAACCTACTCTCTTTACAAAGGGCCCCAACGTTTGCTAGCAGAAGACACTAGTACCCTTCATCTCAGGACCTGTAACATTACAGAACTGTGCTTACTGTACCTGTTAACCCATTTCTTCTTTTTGTATTGTTACTTTTAATGGTGTTTGTGGCCCAGAAGAAGTTGACAAACCTTCTCTCATCTCTCTCAGCGCCTGTGCAATTGACATATAGATTATTATGCTTTGTTTTCTATATATATATATAAGTTTCCAAGTATTCTTTTCATGATAATATATTCAGCTCATTTATCACTACCAGTTGTGACTGTTTGTTTCTGGTATCAATCTATAGCCAGGATATTGGTATTTTCTTTACTTGCATTCTTAAAAGTGTTTGCAGAAATGTTATATCTAACCAGGTGTGCCAGAAGGGCTGAGGCCGTTCTTGGAGTTGAGGCATAGAACAGAGAACCAAAAATCACCAAGCGACTCCTTTGGGGGTGGCGCTACACCTTCAAGGCCGATTTACATCTGAGCACTTCAATTAACATATGCTCGTTAAGGAGTGTTATGTCACATTAACATGCATTACACTAGGCAGCCTCTTTATTTCAGTGGACTGACTAATGCACTAAAAAAGGTGCATGTACCACAACGCAAGGTACCACATTACCATGTGATGCAGTGAGCTGCAATGCAAATGCACTGGTAACGTGCAATGGCACCACAGCACACTAACATGTTTTCCCATGCTTTAAGAACATGTTTATGACCCTTTTGAAAACTGATAAACACTTCTTGACTCTAATGGATACTTAGATTCAGCTGACCTACCTGAATATGCAAACGCTGCAAGTTAGAATTATATTGCATGAATACAAACCACGGCAAATCCTTCATGGCTAAGAAATAATTTATTTATTATTCAAAGTCAGCATTCCATTATGAATAAGGTGCTTTTTGTCATAGAAAACATTTTTTTTATAATAGGGACTAATTATAAATCATTTATACGTTTTACTTCCTAACTCAATGGATGAAGCCATAGTTCTGAGAAAGTCAACACAAATCAAGTCATCGATCTAAAGTGAATTAATTTTGTCTGATAAAAGCTCTAGAGCATGTACTGAAACATTATTTATTTTGTTTGTCATATTAGTTTGTGTTGAAGTAAACCTTTACTAATGTAGTACTAATGTGCAACCTTTAACCTGCAAACTCTTAAGCCGCGTACACACGATCAGTCCATCCGAAGAGAACGGACCGATGGACTGTTTTCATCGGTTAACCGACGAAGCTGACTGATGGTCCGTCACGCCTACACACCATAGGTTAAAAAAACGATCGTGTCAGAAGGCGGTGACGTAAAACACAACGACGTGCTGAAAAGAACGAAGTTCAATGCTTCCAAGCATGCGTCGACTTGATTCTGAGAATGCGTGGATTTTTAACCGATGATCGTGCCTAAAAACGATCGGTTTTGTCCAATCAGTTAGGTATCCATCGGTTAAATTTAAAACAAGATTGCTTTTTTTTAACCTATGGATAAATAACCGATGGGGCCCACACATGATCGGTTTTGACCGTTGTCCTCTGTCCTCTGTTTAACCTATCGTGTGTACGAGGCATTACAGGAGCCAACTGGGATAGGCAGGGAATAAAAATCTCCCCAGTACATGGATGCAAATGGATCGAACACTGCCCCACTATGTTGAAAGTACAAAAAATGTTTAATTCTCTACTCTACATTCAGTCTATTTCTAGCCCTAGCTTTGAAAACACACAAAAAAAGATTATAGGGGGATTACTTCTGGATCGAAAAAGTTAAACAGGAAAGAGCTTAGACAATTAATAAACTTACTTTAGATGACATCTTCATAAGAATTTAAAATGCTGCATTATTTATCTTGTTCTTAACAATCTATACATGTATACACTACTTAGATAGCAATTATACCATATAATACATATTATTTCAAAATAATTATAAAAATGGATTTTGAAGATTTTCATGTCCTTTTAAAATGTAATTCTGAAAGAAACTGTTTTGGAGTACCAGACAAGACTGCAAATTATATAATTATTTCTTGATATGTTTAGCCTACCGAGAAGGAATCAGTCAAAGGAAAAACAATGTAGGATTTTGCCCCAAATTGAATTAGAGAACAAAACTATGGCTGGACATTTTACCATCTCAATCTAAAGGCAAACTTTTTTTTTCTTAGTTTTGGATAGATGTGGGTATGGTAAGACTGCTTGGAACATTCACCCCTTTACATGTGCTGGTGCCAAGTCAGAAAGTGAGGAAAAATCCACTAGGGCTTTATTGGAAAATTAAGTTTTGTTTCCCCTCTTTGCACTGCATTCATATTTTTGATTCTTGGTACCATGGTTGCTTTTCACCAATCTGCTGATACGATTCCAGTCAGGCTGGCTTAAAAATTAGAAACTATGGTCTGGCTATAACAAGGCTAAGATTTTTTAAAACTCTTGAATGTAACCCCGATCCTAGTTATTTATTCACATTAAGTTTTTGTCAGCCTTAGTTGAGTTTGCAGTTTCATCTGTCCAATCAGTATTGGGATAGTTTAAGCCCCGATGACTAAAACATTGCCTCCCTGCCATTTTTAACTGTGAAAGGAGATTGGTCTCCTTCTCATCTTTAAGGTTAGGGGGCCTATAGCATACACCCACTATTAATTTACCATTCTCTTTGTCACTTTGAAGCTCTAGCCTCAGAGACTCTACTTAGTCACTTGTCCCCAAACATCTGTTGATTTGTTTTCTGGGCTATGAAGTTAGCTGTCTGGTGAGTTTGCACCAGACATTTGGCTTGCTTAGAATACTCTGAGCTCTGAACACTGTGATGAAAAATTGCTGTTTGACATATCAGTTAAAGCGGAGGTTCACCCTCAAATTTTACTTCACAACAATCAAGTCTGCTGCCTTAATACATGCCTCTATCGTTGTCTTTTGTTTTCCTATGTGAACACTTACCTGTCTTCAGCCTCACTTCCGGGTCTTCTTCCCTGCGGGGAGTGGGCGTGTCGCTCCTTTTCCCCCGACGAGGTGTAATTGGAAGCTGTGCGCAAGGTCTCCTGGGAGTGACGTTACAACACTCACAGGAGACCAGCTTGAGTGTCACGTGACATGGGAAGCGGGTCATATGACGCGCAAAGTGCGTCATGTGACTAGGAATTCAGGAAGCGTTTGCCTGTTGGGATTCAAATTGCCCACAAGCAAGATGGAAAAGGCCAGGACCCTTTTTTATAAGGTATCCTTTTTGGCGAAAACGGAGCAGACGGACGTAGGAGCGGCTAGCAGGTGAGTAGTACCTAGCTAGCTCTGTTACCAGGCTTTGGAGATTTTTAAAAAAATAGCTAAACCCGCGGAACCCCCGCTTTAAATCTGTTTTGTGGAGTACATAGGTCCCTTGCCTCTGTTCTTGATAAACTCCCTGTAGCTTGCTACAAAACTGAGGCTAGCTGGGAGTAAGAGGGTTTTAAGAGAGCATTTTTTGCCAGTGTCCATCCACCTGAAAGTAGCTGCATATAACCCATGGTAAAGATCACATACTTAGTACTCTAGGAAACTGATTTTATTAGTATGTCAAAAATCCTATTATTGTCTCATGAAAGAAATAAACCAAACCATTAGAGCCCTTTCACACTGTGCGGCCCCGAGCGGTGGCGATAAAACGCCACACGATTGATGCAGCCGCCACAGTGAAGCACGGGGAAGCCGTGTTTACACACGGCTCTCCCCGTTCTTCAGCTCCGGGGACCGATCGCGGGTGTCCATCGGCAATCGGGTCCGCTGGTCCCGCGGTCCCAGGGCTTCGGACCGGGTCACGGGAGCGTGCAATAACTGAATGTGTTTTGTTGTCAGTTCTTATATAAGTTTAAGGATAAGAACGGGAGAGGCAGCACATGGAGACAAAAAAACATTTCTGCATGCACTTACAGGGGAACATAATGACAGGCAGGGATAGCAGAGGGAAGACTTTATCAGTATGCTGATTCTCACCCATTGTAGTCAGCACCTTGGGGGGGGGGTAGGGCCAAGGTGTGTTGCTGGAGGTCAAAGATCTAGCAGTACTGCCTGGCAAAGTTTAAGAAAATGGCTGTACAAAATGATGAACCTTTGGCAAGTAAAACAGATCTTATTTATGCATTTCATCTGTGTTTTTAGCTGATATTCAGCCTCATTATTATAATGGTACATCATAAATTATATCTTTAGTAATTCTGACTTGCAAAGTTATTACTCTGCTACGTGTTCTCATTATTCTATTTGATGTATGTTTTATGGTGTACGCTTTATGAAAACGAAAATAAAGACAATAAATAAATTGTATATCTAGCAGTTCAAGCTTATTTAATATAACAGTGGATAGAGCAATGACAATATGCAGAATAGTATCCCATTGAAACAAGTTAGATTTATTTTACTGTTAATGGATTAATGAATGTTTGCTCTGGAGTTTCCATACTGCTTTTTGTTTTATTAATTTAAGTAGAACTCTGGCCAAAACTTGTTTTAGTTGTGAATAGGTTTGGGTAGAAATTACGTCACATTTTCTTTCTCCCCGTGTCCCTACTTTGAAGATATCCCTCACTTCCTGTCTGGCTATTGGGGAATACAAATAGTAGAATGGGAAAGTGTTAGGTCCTGTGTGAGGTTTTTATAGCTGTGTTCCCAGCGAATGCAAAGGAAATTAGTATGGATTAGCTTTGGTGGTCCTAAACATATTTGGTCAATGATGTCACTTGGGATTCCAGTTTGTTTTTCAAACAGCAGCTGCTTGCAATCTACTGCAGTTATTTGGTGGCAGTTGCTTGAAGGGGCATATCATCAGGCAATGGGTGAGGTGGCTGCGTGTAGACATTGTTGAGCGGTAGGTCGTTGTGATTGGCTGTACTATGTCACATTGGATTTACATCTGGGGACATTGTTTACATTTTTTTCAAATAAAGAACTTTGTAATAATATGTGTGTTTTTTATTTACTTTTTAATTTTTGTAAGGGAATAGGTACTAACTAGAAGTACCCACTCTCATTCTCCTAGGGATAAGGTGGGTAATATATTTAGTGGACACCTTATAATAAAGGTGGCTGTCAGATCCTGTTAAGTAAAGCCCCCCCCCCCCCATACAAACCCCCACATCCCATTTGGAGGACAGGATGAGGGGATAAGACCTTTATTCGTTTAAAAATAGGACAAGCCCATTCTGTGTTAAAGAGTGGAATATGCTAACTGCAGTCTTTTTCCTGACCACTCAGGTTGCATGCCTAGATAAAGATCTGTTATGAATCTTTATCTTAAAGTACACATGTGTACAATACCCTACATTCAAAAATGATCTTCCTTAAAAGATCTTCTTTGCTTAAGTGGGAAAAAAAACCTTAAAATCTCTTTGTCTAACGATCAGTGGCAGAAAGCTATTCAATTCAATTACTCTTGCTCCAAATTTCTAAACCACTAGGAAACTGCTCAAAAACTCCATCTATGACCCCTTATACCATTGCCAAATTCCAGAACTAGTGATAATTTATGTTGAAAGGGATGCAGACAGGTAGGAGCCTTATACTTACCTGAGCCCCATCTTGATCCAGCGATGTTGCAGGAGAAACTCAGTTTACCGGGACTCTCCCTCCTCATTGGTTGAGACAGCAGCAATTCAAAAGGCTCCCACTGCTGTCAATCAAAATTAGTGAGCCAATGAGGAGAGAGGGGGCTGGGGTGAGCTGCTGCTCTCAGTCCCGGATTTACTCCCTTTTTCCGCCCCAAGGCCGGGTCCTTCAATGCCGCCCCCCCATCATCACATAGGGGGGTGACGCAAGGGGGGTAAGCGATTTTTCGCAGACAATGACTGGTGTTAGTGCTTCAATCATTCCGGCACTATGGTTGTTATGGTGTCAGGATGATCGAAATGCATTATTTCCATTATTACATTGTAATATAAAATTAAATAGCTCAACTCACCATAAAGCAGAATGAGTGGGAGCCCTGAGCGTGTCACTTGCCACCGTCGCTTGTCACCAGATGGGAATGTCACTTGCCACACTGCCTGCCACCAGATGGGGATGTCACTTGCCACGCTGCCTGCCACCAGATGGGAATGTCACTTGCCACGCTGCCTGCCACCAGATGGGAATGTCACTTGCCACGCTGCCTGTTACCAGATGGGAATGTCACTTGCCACGCTGCCTGTCACCACATGGGAATGTGACTTGCCACACTGCCTGTCACCAGATGGGGATGTCACTTGCCACACTGCCTGCCACCAGATGGGAATTGCCATAGTTACCTGGCTGTCACCCAAAAAAAACAGTTGGTCACCAATTGCATGTAAAATCAAGCCCCCCCCCAGCATTACAGAGTACTTGCAGCCAGGTACAGCTGTCAGCCTCTCCTCTCCCGCACGGGGAAATTGGCTGCAGGTAAATTGTAAAACAGAGGCACATGAGATGAGAGTAAGAGAGGAGAGTGAGAACGGGCGGGCGGTGAGAGATGACGTCATTCTCTCTCTTCTGTGTCACGCAGCCTGAATGTAAGGGCGGAAGTTGTAACAGCAGTGCGGGCAATGAGAGAATCTCTCTCCGCCGCCGCATGGCCCACACTGCTAAAAAGTTACTTGTCTCCTCCGCCACCCCTGCTCACAGTGCCGCCCCGAGGCCTGGCCTTGTTGGCCTTGTGGAAAATCCGGCCCTGGCTGCTCTGTGTCTGAATCTATATCCCTACCAAATTTTTTTAAAAGATAATAGACATCTTACTGCTGGTTTGTTTTTACAAACAGAAGCTGGCCATGGATCTGTCATTTAGTGATTTGTTTTTTCGTCACTTTTTCAGTACAATACACCAGTGTTTCCCAACTCCAGTCCTCAAGGCACACCAACAGGTCATGTTTTCAGGCTTTCCATTATTTTGCACAGGTGATTTGATCAGTTTCACTGCCTGAGGCTGGGTTCACACTACTACACTACTTTCATCCTACTTTGCTCTGTGTTCAATGTTTCCCTATGAGAGCGTCTTGTAGCGTCCTACACAAGTCGGTCCCACTTTGAAAATGCTCCCTGTACAACTTTTGGTCCTACATTGATCCTACTTCAGGCCCATTGAATATCATTGAAGTCGGACCAAAGTAGTATCCTGTTCATGAAAGTAGGATGGATGTAGGACCAATGTAGGATAAATGTAGGACCAATGTAGCAGAGCAAAGTAGGATGAAAGTAGTGTAGTAGTGTGAACCCAGCCTTAGTAATTACCACAGCCGTTTCATCTGAGGGAAATCCTGAAAACATGACCTGTTGGTGTGACTTGAGGACTGGAGTTGGGAAACACTGCAATACACTATGCAATCATGGGGTCCCAGTGTGTTAAAACACACTGTACAGCTTTGAAATATTGTGCTTTACATAAGCCTTGAACTTAAATCTTCCAAAGCCTGTCTGAAAAACGCCCATCGTAAAGATGAGCTCTGCATGGCCCATGATCCGGGAGTTTCTAAACATTGAGAGCTCATCCCCAGCATCACATGGGTGGTTATAGTTAGCTTGCAAGAATCTGTTACATTTTATTAGTTCAGGTTGAATAAAAAAATATATATATGAATGACCAGCTTCAGAGACAACTACAGAAAATTCCTGCCTTTGGGTATGCAGGAGGAAAATACGGTAAAGAGTTGGCAGGCACATTACAATGCCTGTTACTGGACAGTGAAAAGTTACCCCCAAGGGGTGAATTTGAAAGCAAGTTTTATACAATAAGAGCCAGCAATGGTTTATTTATTTTTTCTAATCAACGTGGGTTGTTTGTGAGCCTTCATTTTTACATCATGACACAAACTAAACTGTGTATATTTATGTCGACTAGAAATTCAGAGAATAGCATTGGACTGCACAGCTTGATTTAATAAAACATTTCACGCATCATACTTTTATGATGATTTTCTGTATACATTTTTTGTGTTGTGAATATTAAACAGTGCCAAATGATATTGCGTAAATGCCTCTAACTCTGGATGATCTCCCTGTGTAGCAAGCCATTCTGGCATATTAATAAATTGTTTTCAGCCAAGCATCATTAATCTTTTCATAACCACAATATTACCCTTACACTCTGCATAAGCACCACTATTTCAATGCAATGGCTGCTGCCTCTGAAATATAATCAGCATAATCCCCTGAAAGATTAAAACAGTAGTAAAGACCATTCATATTTTTTCAGAGCATTTTGCTGTGTTGCTGGAATATGCTTTAAGTCTAAACTATACTTTTCAAACTGTACAAGCCTCTTTTGAGAAGTCAATCTGCCTGGAGCATGGCATTAGCCTTGAAGCTGCTTAGCAGTTAACTTCAAAGAGCTAAATGATGTGGGTGCAAGCTGTGGACCCCCTACCTATTAGCAGCAGGGGTCTATGGAAAGGCTGCACAGGTTTTACTCTTGGGAAAAGTAGAAAACTTCTTTACATTGAGACATGGTTTAGACTTAAGGTAGAAGTCCTGCAATGACATGGACTACACGGCAAGAGACATTTACAGTGGTTGCATGTATTGTAAAAGCACAAACATCCTCAGGATGAATAACACCAATATGGAAGATAAGAATTTCATCCCTGACACCACACTGTCGCTGGAAAGATTAGATGAAATCTTACTTTATTTTCATGCTGTGTTTTCTTCTTTATCTGCTTCTACTATTGAGAGCAGTAGAAAAACATGGAGGCTTACACACAGGAATGTCCAAAGAACAGTTCCTTTTTCCTGTACACACCATTCAATCAATTTTTGACATGTACCTTATTCGAAACACAAAATTGACAGCTTAATTGTTTGTTTCATGTAACCCAAAAAGTTTTCCACTTGGGAATTATTAGGTGGGAACCCTACGTTACTATTTTCCCATGTTTTTTTTGTCAGGTGACAAGAAAGGATGGGTGATGGGGAAATTGCATATTACATATTTCCTTATTATTAGTTGTCTAGATGCCTTACAGATATATAGGAAAGCCTCTAATATCCCGGTTATTCTGGTTACTCTAAATGACTCATGGTATAGAAATGTGATTGTAAACTAACTACATGGATAAGCCAGACAACTCTCCTTACAGGAATGTGCCATTTTCCTTAGAAGGTAATTTTTCTCCAGAGGGGGATGGGTTGGCCATTTTCTCTATATAAAGCCCCATACACACTATCAGTTTTCCTGCAGGTTTACCAAAACCATCTAATATGAGGTCAAACCTTAAATCCCTGTACACACGATCGAGCCATGCGATGAGATCGGTCTGATGGACCGTTTTCATTGGTCAACCGATGAAGCTGACTGATGCTCAGTCGTGCCTACACACGATCGTGTCAGAACGCGGTGACGTAAAACACAACGACGTGCTGAAAAAAAACGAAGTTCAGTGCTTCCAAGCATGCTTTGACTTGATTCTGAGCATGCGTGGATTTTTAACCAATGGACATGCCTACAAACGATCGTTTTTTTTCTATCGGTTAGGTATCCATCGGTTAAATTTAAAACAAGATTGCTTTTTTTTAACCTATGGATAAATAACCGATGGGGCCCACACACGATCGGTTTGGTCCGATGAAAATGGTCCATCAGACCGTTCTCATCGGTTTGACCGATCGTGTGTATGCGGCATAAGAGTTTCAATTTGTATGCAATCAGGCAGGCCCTTGCACTACATGGTTTTGGTAAACCTGAAGAGAAAAACCTGCAGGAAAACTGATAGAGTGTATGGGGCTTAACACACACGCAGCTTATAATACATGTTTCATATCAGAGCTGCCATTAGGCATGTATCTGTCTGATTATCTTGCCACGCCAATACAGGGAGACTCCATGAAGAAACAGCGGGGCAGATCCACATACATCTGCGCTGGGCGCAGCGTATCTAAGATACGCTACGCCGCTGTAACTTACTTTTAGTTGGTTTGAATCCTCAACGAATCCGCGCCATAAGTTACGGCGGCGTAGCGTATCTCTCGCGGCGTAAGGGCGCGGAATTCAAATTTGGCGGGTAGGGGGCGTGTTTCATTTAAATGAAGCGCGTCCCCGCGCTGAACGAACTGCGCATGCGCCGTCCGTAAAAACTTCCAGGGTGCATTGCTCCAAATGACGTCGCAAGGACGTCATTGGTTTCAACGTGAACGTAAATGGCGTCCAGCCCCATTCACGGACGACTTACGCAAACAACATAACATTTTCAAAATTATACGCGGGAACAACGGCCATACTTAACATTGAGTACGCCACCATATAGCAGCTTTAACTATACACCGGAAAAAGCCAAAACGGAAACGACGTAAAAAAATGCGACGCCGGTCGTACGTTCGTGGATCGTCGGAATTAGCTAATTTGCATACTCAACGCGGATTACGATGGGAACGCCACCTAGCGGACGCCGAAAAATTGCATGTTAGATCCGACGGCGTACGAAGACGTACGCCTGTCGGATCTAGCAGAGATGCCGTCGTATCTTGTTTTGAGCATTCAAAACAAAGATACGACGCGGGAATTTTGAAATTACGCCGCCGTATCAGTAGATACGCCGGCGTAATTTCTTTGTGGATCTACCCCAGCATCTTTAGTTAAGTATTCTTGTTATATTTTCTAATATTATCTTTATCTGTGTCTGTCATTACTTTTAATAAATGTTATACTTATTTGTGTGAGTATTTATTAGTATTGGTATTTAAATGTTATTAGTATTTGTGTGATTTTGCTGTTCACATATCGAATACAACCCCAAAAATGTAAAATATCATGTATCCATGACAAAAGTGATGGGCCAGTTATAAATATTCTTAGAAAACTATCAGGCTCTTGAATTTATCCTACTAAATAGACCTGTTTTCGCAATAACATGCCATACAGGCGGCCTAATGTAAATGAGCATGTTTGTGGCTTGATCAGTAGTGGTAAACTAGAACATCCAAATTTGGTAAAATAAAATTTTAATGGGTGCTATTATTTCAGGCAACTAGTCAGAACCAGCCTATCACTGATATTATTACAGTAAACAAAAATGTAATTGTTGAAATAGATTACTAAACTCTGATCATCACCTTTTCTATTAGGTAAATCCATCAGGCATTTTGTTTTCTAACATGACACTATCAGCATACATTTGATGTCATGAGCCATCCCACCTAATGTTTTAATAAACAGCATTACAGCAGGTAAAGATGAGACACTGTACAGCAGGGGTCTTCGAACTACGGCCCTCCGGTTGTTCAGGAACTACAATTCCCATCATGCCTAGTCATGTGAATGTCAGAGTTTTACAATACCTCATGGGATGTGTAGTTCCGCAACAGCTGGAGGGCCGTAGTTTGAAGATCCCTGCTGTACAGCTACCTCCAACAACTACTAATAGAGCCAGACTCATAACTGGCGTTATATAAATCCTGTATAGTAATAATAATAACTACAACTTTTATATGTTGTGTCATGGCTGGTGGTGAAAACTGCACATTTACTTCGCAAATGGGAAGAAAATGTATGAACTCTGATTCTGGAAAAGAGAAAATCATCAGTTTATACATGACCCACTTTATGGCATGGTTAGAGACAACCAGACACATGAATGCGGTGTTACAACGTAGAGCAGGGATAAGCAATTAGCGGACCTCCAGCTGTTGCCAAACTACAAGTCCCATCATGCCTCTGCCTCTGGGTGTCATGCTTGATGCTGTCAGAGTCTCGCTATGCCTCATGGGACTTGTAGTTTGGCAACAGCTGGAGGTCCGCTAATTGCATATCCCTGACGTAGAGCAATCATTTCCAATGTGATTTACTTCAACAGAGACCTCTACTAATGAATGTAATCTCCTTTTCATCTTGTCCAAACTTTCCTCCACTTCATTTTGTTTCCATATTCCATAATAATTAAAAATACATGTGCTTTTGTTTGGCAAATAATATACGTTTCAGGATGACTGGGTAGAACTGATATGCTAGATCTTCAAGGGGCTGCATTATGTCTACTGTGGGCTGCATTTTTTTTACAATACTTTGTAGAACCACCTTTCACTGCAATTACAGCTGCAAGAATTTTTTTGGGATGTCTCTAACAGCTTTGCACATCTAGAGAGTGACATTTTTGCCCGTTCTTCTTTGCAAAATAGCTCAAGCTCTGTCAGATTGGATGGAAACCGTCTGTGAACAGCAATTCTCAAGTCTTGCCACAGTTTCTCAATTGGATTTAGGTCTGGACTTTGACTGGGCCATTCCTATGCGTACACACGATTGGAAATTCCAACCGTGGAAAATCGTGGATTTTTTTTTTCCAACTGAATTTTGCTTGAGAAAAATTAAGTTCAATGATTCCAAGCATGCGCCAAATTGATTCCGAGCATGCATAGGATTTTTGAGTGTCGGAATTGCATACAGACGATCGGAATTTCAGACAAGAACTTTTTCAGAAAATTTGAGAACCACCTCTCAAATTAGTGTTAGTTTTTCGCCATACATAGCATTTTGCTTTTAGGCCAAAAAGTTAAATTTAGGTCTCATCTGACCAGAGCATTTTTGCCCACAAGTTTGCTGTGTCCCCCACCTGGCTTCTCACTAACTGCAAATGGGATTTCTAATATTTTTATTTCAACAATTGCTTTCTTCTTACCACCCTTCCATAAAGGCCAGATTTGTGGAGTGCACCACTAATACTTGTCCTGTGGGAAAATTCTCCCATCTGAGGTGTGGTTCTCTGCAGCTCCTCCAGAGTTACCATGGGCCTCTTGGCTGCTTCTCTGATTACTGCTCTCCTTGCCCGGCCTGTCAGTTTAGATCAGGGATACTCAAACTATGGCCCTCCAGCGGAACTACACATCCCATGAGGCATTGTAAAACTCTGACATTCACAGACATGACTAGGCATGATGGGAATTATAGTTCCTGAACAACTGGAGGGCCGTAGTTTGAAGACCCATGGTTTAGATGGCCAGCCATGTCTTGGTAGGTTTTCAGTTGTGCCATACGCTTTATATTTTCGGATGATTTATTGAACAGTGCTCCATGAGATGTTCAAAGCTTGGGATATTTTTTATAACCAAACCCTGCTTTAAACTTCTCCACAACTTTATCCTTGACCTGTTCAGTGTGTTCCTTGGCCTTCATGATGATGTTTGTTCCCTACGGTTCTCTAACAAACCTCAGAGTGCTTCACAGAACAGCTGTATTTATACTAAGATTAAATTACACACAGATGGACTCTATTTACTAATCAGGTGACTTCTGAAGGCAATTGGTTCCACTAGATTTTAGTTAGGGGTATTGGAGTAAAGGGGGCTGAATACAAATGCACGCCACACTTTTCACATATCAAATTTGAAAAACATTTATAATTTTCCTTCCACTTCACAATTATGTACCACTTTGTGTTGGTCTCTCACATAAAATCCTAATAAAATACATTTATGTTTTTGGTTGTAACATGACAAAATGTGGAAAATTTTAAGTCGTATGAATAATTTTTCTAAGGCACTGTAACGGTGCAAAATATATTAATGCATATACTGTATATAACAACACAAATATGTATAATACAGAAAATATAGTAACCAAATATATAATATAATAACAATCAAAATGTACATAAAAAGATTAATGAACATGAAATACACACAGAAAAATACTACATAATATATAGTATATACAGTATATAACAAGTATATATGAACCATCTATAAATACAAAATATAAACCATATATCAACTAATCTTTTTTCTCCCCCTTTACCTTTAGAGGTAATGGCTTCATTCAAACCAGGAGCAGCTGTTGCTTGCAGCCTGAAAATCCATCTCAGTTCTTTTTGTAAGAAGGCCTTGTTCCAATCACCACCTCGATGATTAGGGTGTACACGATCTAATGCAATAAAGAAAACCTGAAGAAAAGGATAGTTATGAACTTGTGCAACGAGTCTACCTAAGGGGAGATAAAGATTTTCTGTTCTCATGGCATAAATATGATCATATATTCTCCTCCAAAACTCCCTAATGGTTTTTGTCATCTTAAAAACGTCCACATTCACAAATAAGAAGACATATCACACCTTCAGTACGACATTTAGCAAAGTGATGCGATTTGTATTGTTCTCCATTGGGTAAAAATAGATGTTTACTTGTATTGACAATACTTAAAAATACCACACTGGTAGGTGCCTACCATATTGCAATGATCTTTTTTCATGTATCCCCTGTAATTACTGTAAACAATGGACTAAGCTCTTCTATGGCTGATTAGGGGTTTTCAGGAACAAGTCTGCCTACTATAGGGTCTGTTGTAAGTAGGTGTCAGTATTTTTGAATTTTACCTCTGATCTGCTGTTGTCTGGAATATGAGGTGATAATCCTGGCTACATGAGCTGTGTTTTTTATATCTAGAACCATACAGCATTTTTTCCCTAGGCCAGGGGTGTCAAACTCAATTTCATTGTGGGCCGCATCAGCATTATGAATGCCCTCAAAAGGGCCGGTTGTATCTGTAAGATTAGATGTCCAGTGCATTCCCTCCTCTTACATTAGATGTCAAGAGCCACCCCACCATCAGAAGTTGAGTCCCCTACTCTCCCTTACATCACAGTGCACCCCCTTTCCTTATGCTGCTGCTGGGAAGAAGCTGGATGCATTGCTTGAAAGCAGAAAGTAAGGGTCTGGAGTAGGACCAGAGAAGGGCTTTAGCTCTCCTGCAGCTGCATGAGAGGTGCGAGGGCCACATGAAATGGCCTGGAGGGCCGAATTCGGCCCGCGGGCCTTGTGTTTGACACCTGTGCCCTAGGCTGAACTCCAGCGTTTCAAAACGCTTGTTTCAATTGTGGCTATAGTCTCTAGCCAGAAGCTGAACCCAAACTAAATTGGCCTGCATTAAAAAAAAAAAAATCACTATCCTTCAAAACAGTTTCTCCTCAGTCTTCGGAATTAGCTATATGGAATAGAATTAATCAATAGGTGAGGATGGATGTTCTGTAAAACATTGTGTTTCTGAAGAAAAATGTCCCTATCCAAAAATGTAATCCTCACATAATGGTATGATATAGTGAATGTCAGATTGAGAGCATTTGAGTTCACATCCATACAAGACTTCATCTGATGTAGATGAAGGGAATCTCCAGCCATTTGTTTTCAATTAGAATAAAGCAGCAAGGAGACGGTCATATACTAGCAATTTAAACGCCATGTTTTCTTTCTTTATGTTAGTTTTGCTGTAGCAGGTTCTATAATTGTACAGATACATCACTTCACAGGCAGGTTCAGGTCTTTCCCCAGAAATTTTATTCATAGGAATTGTGTCTTTTTAATGTTTAAGAATCAATAAAATCGCTGCTCCCCAATACAGGCATACCCCGCTTTACGGACACTCACTTTACGAGTACGGACATGCCCGCGAGTGTACGTAAAGTGTCTCACAAGTACAAATATTCCCGCGCCGTGCACCCGCATTAGACGGAACTGAAGTTCTGAGCACTTAGCCTGCCTAGTTCCAGTGTGCTCTTACTGTATCCTGGCTGCCTCCCCACCTCCGGTGACATCACATCCCCTCCGTGTTTTTTCAGGCTTCCCTGTCAGCCACAGAATGCCATCCAGCCTCTCAGTAGCACTGTCCTTTGTGCACAGCGCGATGTCCGGGGGATGGATTGGAGCGGCCCCCTTTGCATCAGATGAGCTTATTTACATGTGAGTGTTCCCCTGATGCCCCCACTAAAGCCCCTGGCACCCCCACTACAGCCTAGAAGTGAAAAAAGGCATTGCTTCACTTTAAGTACATTTTCGCTTTACATCCATGCTCTGGTCCCGTTGTGTACTTAAAAGTGGGGTATGCCTGTAGATTGCTGAACATTCTTATGCTTAGGGTAGTGCCCAGCACCCCATGCCATTTGTTTGACAATCCATTGCTTATTAGCCAAGAAAATGGCAATTACTAATTTATAAGATTCAGCTCCTATTGACTTCAATCGAGTTCAGATTAGATACCAGAACTTTAGCAATTATTCTGCAAATCCGGCAACTGAACCCAGGTGTGTTCAGCTCATCACTAGTGACTCTAAATGGCCCAATAAAAACTAACATTTCTTTCAGTATTAAACCATTGTAACTATTGAGCAACTATTGGGCCATTTTTAAACTAGTAGAGGGTGATAACAAGCACTGCTTGTTATCTGTGAGTACCCAGATAGCAAGCAATTGTAATGCAAGTTTGAAAAATTACTTACTAAGCCTTTGCTAGACTAACCAGGCTTTACAAGTCTGTTGCACAATTGTAGCACATCTGCATTGCATGACTCCAGATCACCTTTCTTTGCAAACATTTTGAAAGTTATGGTTCAGTTGTGTTGTGCATTAATCATCCCACCACAGGGGTCATCGTCACTTGCAAAGCTCTTGCTGTAGACTCACCACTGCAACTTTGCTCTTGCTAGAGACTTGCCATGCAAATTTGTAAAACATTTGAAAAATGTCAACTAGAACTTGTGCTTAGGGTTGCCACCTCATCCATTTAAACCCAAACACATATGAATTACACAGGTTCTGATGCTAATTTAATGCAGATAAGGCACCAAGTGAGTTTAATTACCACGTTAATCAGCCACGGAACCTGTATAATTCATATGTGTTTGGTTTTAAAATGAGGTGGCAACCCTATTTGTGCTTCAAGTGCTTTGCAAGTGTAAAACTTGCCAGTGAAAATGTGCAGCAAGTTAACAGACTAATGCCGTGTACACACGATCGGAATTTCCGACTAGAAAACTGTGGATTTTTTTTCCACAGAATGTTGGTTCAAACTTGTGTTGCATACACACGGTCACACAAATGTTGTCGGAAATTCCGAATGTCAAGAATGTGGTCACGTACAAATACGATGACGAGCCGAGAAAATTAAGTTCAATGATTCCAAGCATGCGTACGATTTTTGTGTGTTGGAATTGCATACAGATGATCGGAATTTCCGACAAGAACTTTTCCCATCGGAAAATTTGAGAACCAGCTCTCAAATGTTTGCTGTCAGAATTTCTGACCGAAAATGTCCGATGGGACTTCCACACGGTCGGAATTTCCGACCATAAGCTCACATCGAACTTTTCTTGTCAGAAATTCCGATTGTGTGTACGCGGCATTGCAGTTCAACACTGCCACAACTTTGTGGCAAGTTATTCTTGCTATGTGGGTAAGCTTTGATTCTTCCCTTTTTTGGGGAGGGAAGTGAAGGATGAGAAGTATTTTGCATAGCTGCTGTTGAAGTTGGAGGATGACAGCTTAGTCCAGTCATTGAAACAGAGGCAGATATGTCTCTTTCTGGCATCCCAGGGAGCTATCTACTCTGTGGACATCCTTAGGTATACTGTGCATGTTATATGTAAATGTAATCAACTTTATGCAGTTTCCTTTATATACAGTTTTTAAATATATAAGTAAATAGACCCAGACATTTATGCTTTTTTTTTTTTTCCTTTTGAAAAGCCTATGGCGTGTGAACACACCCAAAAAACTCCACCCGGTGCAGAAAAAATGTGCACACACATAAAGAGTGTTCACAAAAACGTGCAGACGGGTGCAACGTCAAGTGGTCCTCCTGTGAAGAGGGACCCAAACCCTGATCCCCCGGGGCGTTAGGCTCCAGACATGGACTGAGGTACTGTGGTCCGAGCAACCGAAGCCAACACGGACCCAACTTCCTCAGAGGGACTGCCGAAACAGAACCCTCCCAGTACTAGGTGGGGCTCCCCCGAAGGGAGACCCCATGAGAGCAGGCGAACTAAGCCAGAAGGCCATGTCCACCCACTCCCAAGACGTTCAGGGCTGGCCCGAGGACCCGCACCCTACTAATCACACAGTGACAAAACGTGCACAACAAAAAAAGACAAAAAAGTGACAAACACAGGCTTAAATAAAATAAAGTGGGGGAAGGGATAGTGGAGAGGAGAGTGAAAGAAGTGGCCATTGTGGTGAAACAATGAGCAGGCCCTCCGGCCAGGAATAAAAAATTCCTCCGGTCCTAGCCAAAAGGCCCGGCCCAGGAGGCAGGTGCTAAAAAAAGCGTGTATCTGGTGCAGTGACCGTGGTATCTTAAATCAAAGTGTCCCTCACACACAGTGATCTTCAGATACCCCTGGACTGCCACTCCAGGGGCACATGCACCATAGGCTTTTCGTTCCATATCCGACCCCCCGACCGGCCAGTGCAGCCCTCCACCCCTGCCAGCCAACCCGGCGGATTTGCATGGTCCTACCCCGTCATATCCCAGGGCATTACCAGCTCCTCCTACCGGATCGCTGACAGAGGATAGCACTTACACCAGCCAGCCAGAAGGCCAGACTAGAACTCGGCAAAAAGACCAAGACCAAGCGCAGTACCCATCCTCACCAGGAGCACCCTTCCAGATGGCTCAGACTCAACCATGGGCCGGCCCCCAGTATTCTGTCGGGCAGCACAGCGTAGTCCCTGCTGAAACCATCCTTCCAGGTGCAATGACGTCATTGGATTGCATCCACCCTCCCCATGTAGGAGATGCTTCAGCGCTCCGCTGACAACTGATAAGGACAGATACCACACCCAGTCCCAGCCAAAAGGCCGAGAAGCGGCAGGGAAGACAACCACGATCAGCACGGCCTAGAGTGTGCAATAGCCGTGCCTCGCCCTGGGAGAACCACCTTCATGATCATGGTGTCTCCCCTGCCAGGTAAGTATTTATGCTTATTACATCCTTTTTGTACAGTAGCACTACACAGTAAATGGGCTTCACTGCTTCTCTATTTCAGTGCAAGTCTATGGGTCAGATCTGACCTTACTGAAAACATCACACTAATTATCTCAACTGTCTATAAATGTGTCAGGATACAAATATAGGATCTGTCAAGACTGACTTGTATCAGAAATCTCATGTCCCGTCAGGGGCGTAACTTAAAAATCACAGGAACACATTGCAACCTTTTTAAATGGATTTCAACCGAAAAAGGACACCATTGTACAACACTCAAATTACCATAACAGGTAACAAATGACTGAAGAGGATGTGGTAGTAATATTGAGATAAGTACAAATCTGTAGAGGAGGAGGGTGAATCTTATTCAGACGGGAAGCTAGAAAGAAAAGGATAAGTACCGTATATATTTTTTAAAAGTACTCTTATCTTTTAATGTAACCCTCTCACTAACCTAATATAAGGACACTAAGGTCGACCATACATGGTTCAAATCTTCCTGCTGAACCGGCTGAGATTTGAACCATTAATGGGGAGGCTGAATGTGCCAAGTTGATCGATTAACTTGGGTACAACCAGCCTGCAGGATTTGCTTTTATCCGCTCCCGCCCCTCTCGCCAGGAGAAGATAATTGTTTGGCATGAGGGATTCCCATGTCAACACTGTCTGTGTTGATAGGGGAATCGTGCACATTTCTTTCCTGCAACCTGTGGTTGTAGAAAATAAGTTTGCACTGTCTATGACCTGCCTTAGAACGAGGCAGTGAGGATAGGGAATATATAGCATATACAAATAGGCATTGTAGAATTGGCAATGTACACCATGGAATACATGATGAGGCCGTGTGGAATAGTGATTGTAGAGCACAGCATACAGAATGAGCTGGTGTGGAATAGAGAACATACAGCAAGGCATACTGAGTGTACTAGCAGAGTTAGTTTGTTACCTTAAAGTGGAGTTCCACCCATAAATATAACATTACATCAGTAGTTTTAAAAAAATGTCATTAGTCCTTTAAGAATTTTTTTTTTTTTTTTTAGATGCCTTCAAAGTGTTGTTGCTAGGCAGAATAGTTAATCTTCCCACTTCCTGCACCTAGGTGCTTAAGCTTCCTAACCTACACCACACAGACTCCTGGGAATGTAGTGGGTGTAACTTTCCAGGAGTCTGTGCACTCCCCAGTCTCGAAGAATCATGTGACTTGGACAGTACAGGTGCTGAAACCTGATCTGAAACCTAATACACTGCTTGTGCAGCACTGAGCATGTGCGAGATCTGCAAGGCTGAAATCCAGGAAGTCATACAGTCTGGCTTCATGATGCCCACACTTAAGATGGCCCCAGTCAATTTCTATTTTATAAAGTGTCTAAATGCTGTAACAACCTAACAAAACTGACCTTAGTTTACAGACTAACTTTACTAGAATATATTAAGCTTGTGTATTACAGGGGTATTTATATTTAAAAAGTGAAATTGTGGCCGGAACTCCGCTTTAAGGGCCTGTTCACAACATTGCACCATGGTAACGCAAACAGGGGCAATGTGGTTCCATTTATTCTGAATGACACACCAATGCACCTTGCAAATTGATGTGTAATGCAGTATACACTGATGCATGGTATCACAGTATGAAGTGAGCTGCACGACAAAAAATTGTGCATTCACATTTATTGGTGCATTATTCATGCCTTAACACAACATATGTTAATGCAGAGCAAAATGCGCATTAACACCTGTGCTAATGTGGTGCAACAGTGTTACAACCATAGGTGTGCGCAGCCTATCGTATTAGGGTGTGCACCCCAAAGCTCAAACACACTAAAAATTAGGGCGTGGCTACAACGGCGCAACAAGGAAGTGACTCTGCGTTCCACAGCTAACCAGCCGGATCTCACTGTATTACCAGCGCTACAAGCACTCGTGTGGCCCCTGGTGCACAAAGGACGGCGGTGACAGCGGTGAACCCAGTCTCGTTTTTCTTAGATGTTCATTCACAATTATTTTCCTGTACGGGCATCATTAGTGGGAGTCTCCTTTCCTAACTACTGTGGGGGTTACTAGTTAAAGGCATATTACACTATTTTGTGTTTTCTTTGTTTCCATGTACCCTCACTGAGATTATCCGTTACATTTATTTGAAAAATTGTGGATGGTGTGTCCTATAAGGAAAACAGCAACACACATCTCTTTTCCTGTTTGTGGTAAGCCTGCACCCCGGAGGGGGGAGTAACCCAAATTTTTTGGTGAATCTCTAATTGGTGTAGGGTGCACTAACACCTTTTTTTGTTCATCTAACACATCACCACCTATTTTTCTTATTAAGCTCTATATGGGGCTGCTTTTAAACACTAACAAGCGCTGTTTTATCATTTGAACCACAGTTTCTTATACATTTGATACTCCCTTTCTTGAATGTTCATTCATAAAGGAAAGGGGTCGGTGAATTACATATTTACTGGCCCCTTCCCCCACTCATTCTAAAACATCCCCACAGCAACAGCCGGTGGGAGAGGAGAGAAGAGAAGCCAGTAGCACTGCTGGTGGAGGGGGGAGGAGCCAGGGAAGTAGGGGCAATCTGTGCTGCACAGGGTAATTAGGGTGTGCCTGGGCACACCTGGCACACCCTGTGTGCACGCCTATGGTTGCAGCTGATTAGCCCTTGACTTACCCTGCTCTGTCTAACTCTCCAAATGAATTAGATGCAGTAACATCCAACCCCAAGAACAGAGAGCAGTTAGTATTTCTCTAGGTAAATTATTCCCCATTCAGTTCTTTGTCAGCATGGCCCAGCAGATGCAGTGACAGCTCAACCAATCATGTAGATAGATTGGTAGATAGAAAAATAGAAAGATAAAAATTGATTTTCAGCGGGACAGTTATTACAACTATTTAGGGATCTGTGTGCCCTGAGTATGTGGAAAGAGAGCATGCTATTGTTTAGTATTGAGATGGATGTAATGTGGCCATGTAGGCAATTATTTTATGTAGTTTATTAAAGGGGGCTCCCAGATTCTGATAAGCCCCCCGCCCGAAGACCCTGACAACCAAAGGCCAGGGTTGTCGGGAAGAGGCCCTTGTCCTCATCAACATGGGGACAAAGTGCTTTGGGGTGGGGGGGGCGCAGGGCCCCCCTGCCCCAAAGCACCAACCCCCCCAAGTTGAGGGCATGTGGCTTGGTATGGTCCAGGAGTAGGGCACTCACCCCCCCTTTCCTGACCTGCCGGGCTGTGTGCTTGGATAAGGGTCTTGTATGGATCTTGGGGGGACCCCCACGCCCTTTTTTTTTTTTTTTGGTGTGGGGGTTTCCCTTAAGATCCATACCAGACTGAAGGGTCTGGTATCGTCTTGGGGGGGAACCTCAGGCAATTTTTTTCCCTCTTGATCCGACTTCTATTCAAATCAATGGGCTCCCATAGGGAGAAATGCTGGACGAGGCTTGACACAAGCCTCGTTAAATCGAATTTAACACCTTTTGCCGGCGTCTGATGTTTTTTCAGCTCTAGGGCTGGAGCCTCAGAACGCACTGGTCCTTAAAAACGGCTATGCCATTTACAGCTCAAAAATTCCATAGTGGGCATGAGAGCCTCGGCTGTCTCAGGACTCCCTCTCCTCATTGGTTGAGCCATTGGCTCCCACTACTGTCATTCACAGCAATTGACTCCCACTGCTGTCAATCACAGCCAGTTGGAAAAGAGCGGGGGTGTAGCCGAGTCACAGCTTTATGTGTCTTATGGACGCATAGAGCAGGGATTGGTAGCCAGTATGCACCTGTGCCCCCATAGCAAGCAACACTGCTCAAAGGCACTGTTCAAAGGGGAGGAGCCAGGAGCGCCAGCAGGGGACCCAAGAAGAGGAACATCGGTGCTGCTCTGGGCAAAACCACTGAACAGGGCAGGTAAGTATAACATGTTTGTTATTTAAAACACAATGCAAAACCTTTAATACCACCTTAACTACGATAATTAAGAGACTGCAGATGATACAGTAGGGTAAAATTGGGCCAGCTGCAAAATTATTTAAATGAGCAAGGTTTATGTATAATTTACAAGAGACAAAGAACACAGGCTGGGGTTTTACTACAAGAACCAGGATTATAAAAGGCATAAGAAACCTAGCAACATAACTTAGAAACCCGCCTATATCCATGACCATTCCCCCCCCCCCCCCCATCAATGAGCCTTCTGTAACCAATGTCATCAGTATGTTTTGCAACAATAAGGTTGCAAAGATCCTGAAGCTCTTTGCTTTTACCCATCATGAGATGTTTCTTGTGTGACACCTTAATAATGAGACACCTTTTTATAGGCAGCCGGTTGAGACTGAACCAGCTGATATTAATTTGCACTGACAAGAGGCAGGATTGCTTTCTAAGTACTGATAGATTTCAGATGGTGTCTTGGCTTTCCATGCCTTATTGCACCACCCTTTCTTCATGTGTTCAATACCTTTTTCTTGCATCATTCTATTTTATTACACATAACTTAATTTATGGAATTATTTGTGTTTGGTTTATTTGTATGTATTGATTCCATGAGTTGTTACCGACATGTAGTGAAAAGTTCATGTCAAATAGCACCTTTAGAAATCTATTTACCTAGAAAAATGGTGACGTGTTCAGTCCTTTTTTTACCACCTGTATATCAATGGCCATGCAATGCATTATGGTTTAAAAAAGAAACCTGCACACTAATTAACTGGAACCATTACTCTAGAATCCGCAGTATCCACCTTAAACCCATGATAACAGTGAACCTGAACTTCATCCATTGTCAAATTATGGGAGAGCAAGCAAGTAAGGCTCCATTCACACTTGTACGACTCCAAAGTCGTGGGATTTTGTAGTGCAACTTTGGATGGGTATGACTTGGATGCGACTTTGGCTTAGACCAATGAAATTGACACCTGTCACATGTATAACATCCAGGTGTGACTTGCATGTTACACTTTTTAAAGTCGCTGCGACTTTAAGTCGCACATATTTGAATGGTTGCCATTGCAAAACATGGAGTGCGGCCTGTCAAGTGTCCAAGGTCACATTACAAGTCGCACAAATATGAATGGAGCCCTAAGGTGGGAAAGTCTTTAAAAAGACTTTCAAGTAAATATTTCAGTATCAACCCTATATTCAAAATATAGCTTTCCTTGCAGGCCGGTGTAATGATGAACCAGTCAAGTACCAAGAGGATGGAAGTTTATTAAAAATGTATAAAGTCTGGTGTAGCGGAGTTAGCTCTCTGTATTTTATGCAGAGTGCATTGATGAAGGGCCTGATATAAAGTTGTATTACCTACATCATAAGTGGAAAATCATGTTTTAAAGGACGAAAAGCTAACATCGGCTTGTTAGACTCCAGCCCTCACCATGCTGATTGTTGTATTTGGTTTGTATTATCAAAAGACTCGTAGATTAACAAAAGTTCCCTTTTTGCTCAAGTCTGACAAATTATCATCACTAGAAGCACTCTATAAAATGAACATTGAATACAAGCAAATTCAATTTAAAGAAAAACAAAGGCATGCTTTTAAGAAAGAGCTGTACCACAAGAAAAAAAAAACGTAAAACATTTTTATTACTGGTTAGTAGTTTGAAATGTTAGTGTTCTGCATGAAAAAAAAAAAAAAAAAAACACATTGTACTTCATCTATCTTTTCTATTGAGAGAAGTCTGAGGAAAACAAAAAGGGTCTTTTTATATGTTTTTTTGTTTTTTTTTATGACTGTTTTATACTTACCTATAAAAGCATGTTGACTTTCTCCACTTTTCACATTCATCATTTATTTGTCAATGGTTCTTAGCAGTGTTTGCTGCACATTATCAAATACAATTATGATGAAGTGTAAATAGTAAATTGAAAAAACACAATCTGCACATTGATAGTGGTCTACATATTCACGTGTAATGCACCCTTTCCCTCTGTCTATTTGATTTAGACTTGCAGCTAAGTTTGCTATTGTTTAAAATACAAGCTTTTTTTTATAAATGTTCCAAGACCATTTCACTGTTTTCCCAGTACATAGGTTAGCCATATGATCCTTCATGAAGTGGCATTCATGAAAATAGTGTACAAATGACAGTACACTACTTCTTTACAAATATAAATAGGCCATTCGATTTGAGAAAACGTCAGCAGACAAATTTCTCCAATTAAAGTGTTTGTTACCCTGTGCTGTGTAATTTGCCCCCCCCCTATATAACCTAAAATACCTGGCTGATCCTGTCTGGCTATGTCGTCCCCCCTAACACCTTGGTCAGTTTATGTACCATCAGTCACCCGCAGCTCTCCTTTGTCCACCTCTCATCCTCCCGCTCCCTAGCTGTCAGCTCATGACAGTGCGGCTCTGCTCCCCTCCTGCTGCAATAATAACTATAGTATATTAATGCCATCCCCTATGTTAAACAATGATATGTGATCCAGTGTCTGTGCTATATAAAAAATGTGACTGCTCACCTCTCTCCTCCTCTTCCTCCCTCCTCCTGGCTGAGGTCAGTGGCCGTTCTCGGCCCCTCCCACTATAGCTGTCAGCCTGGGAGAGGATAGAGGCGAGAAGTCACGTGAGCACCGGGAGGCGCTCTAATATAAGGTAGAAATCCTACAACTTTTTTATATAGCACAGACACTGAGACACATATCACTATTTAACAGAGGGGATGGCAAGAATATCCTATAGTGGCTTTACAACCACTTAAATCCCCCCCCCCTGTCTTATTTAAAAAAAAACATAAGTAAATAATTTCCTCCCTTTCACTAAAATTTACATCAGCATGTGTCTCTGGTTTCCCTTAGGTAATGGTGACTTGGATGCTGGTGTGTGGCCTCAGCCACACAGACATCACCAGTGCCTTCAAGGATATCTTCTACCTAATCTGTGAGATCCTGCAAAGTTTTCATACTGAGCATTAGGGATGAGCCGAACCCCCCCCCCCCCCGTTCGGTTCGCACCAAAAACCTTTGAACGGACCGACCGTTCGCGCAAACATTTAGAACCCCATTGACGTCTATGGGACTCGAACGTTCGAATTCAAAAGTGCTCATTTTAAAGCCTAATATACAAGTTATTGTCATAAAACGGGTTTGAGAACCCGGGTCCTGCCCCAGGGAACATGTATCAATGTAAAAAAAAGTTTTAAAAACGGTCATTTTTTCTGGAGCAGTGATTTTAATGATGCTTAAAGTGAAGAAAAAAAAAGGAAAAATTCCTTTAAATATCGTACCTGCTGGGTATGCTTGTGAAGTGGCACATGTTTAGAATTGTCCCTACACAAAATGAGATTACTATAAGAAAAAAGTAATTTGAAACTGCTTGCGGCTTTAATGTAATGTCTGGTCCCTGCAATATGGATGAAAATCATTGAGAAAATAGCACAGACACAGACATTACACACACCACGTAGCTTTAGGTGCACACTGCAGAGGACACAGGCAGTACACACCACGTAGCTTTAGGTGCACACTGCAGAGGACACAGGCAGTACGCACACCACGTAGCTTTAGGTGCACATTGCAGAGGACACAGGCAGTACACACCAGATAGCTTTAGGTGCACACTGCAGAGGACACGGGCAGTACACACACCATGTAGCTTTAGGTGCACACTGCAGAGGACACAGGCAGTACACCACGTGAGAATACTGTAGCTAGCACAATCACCTGCCTGCCAGTAAATTAGGAAGAGCGGATTTAGCTATACTATACAGTGAATAAATATATATACAACACCTGGGATGCATATATATCCTCTACACACTGTAACTTTTACTGACTAGCCTGTCTGCTCTATCTACCTAGAAAAAATGACACTCTCTCTCTCTCTGTCTCTAACCACCACCGCAACACACTACACAAGGCCGACCTGCAGGCGGCCTTTTATAGTGTGGGGCGTGTACTAAACCCCCTGAGCCATAATTGGCCAAAGCCACCCTGGCTTTGGCCAATTATAGCTCTCTGTTTTTTGCAAGCTGTGATTGGCCAAGCATGCGGGTCATAGTGCATGCTTGGCCAATCATCAGCCAGCAATGTACTGCGATTCCGCAGTGAATTACGGGCCGTGACACTCCACTCGAATTTGGCGCAAACGGCCCAAAACTTTTGGAATTCAATGAACGATCGACCATACGATGTTCGAGTCGAACATGAGTTTGACTCGAATACGAAGCTCATCCCTACTGAGCATGTGTGAGATGAACCGAATGATGTCATCTGCCTCAGCTTGCACATGCGGCGTACAACATTACAATTATCTGTTGGTAGAAAAAAGATCTCCTTTTAACAGATGAATAATAATGTCATACAGTGTATGCACATGGCGTCCATGCACTCCACATGAGCAATTCGACAGTTTTGTGTGTGGCATGATTTTTAAAATGGCTGCATGGGGATGGGGAGGTAGACACAGAGGCAGCCTGAAAAAGGCTGAAAATTAAGAAAAAGGATTGTTGAAGTACACTGTTTTACATATTATTTGCATTTTTGCCAGGAGTGGGGGAATATCCTGATTAAGGATTTTTATACATGTGACGGAATACTACAGTGACCACAGGAATATAAGCTTGTTTGAAAGTAGAGTCCATTGAATGTATTCTAAAATATGTGCCTTATCTTTGCAAATGCTGTTAAGTGAAAATATTTTGCTGTTGGACAGTTTATAGCATGTGTTGATATTATAGATCAAAGGACCACCTAACCCAAATGGATATTGCATTTATATGACCCATTTCTTGAGAGACAGACACTTTTGATATAATTAAAGGAATGGCCACAATATTATAGATCAAAGGACCACCTAACCCAAATGGATAATGCATTTATATGACCCACTTCTTGAGAGACAGACACTGTTGATATAATTAAAGGAATGGCCACAATAGTCGGGACTCGGCAGAGCTGGGAGTTGCAAATTCTATCCAGTAATATACAAAGACCAATTTATGACAAAGCAACCAGCATCTAAGCCATTGGGCTCTTTCTCTGCGTGTCCGCAAAAGCTCAGCGGGGATCCTCCGTAAAATCCCCGCTGAGCCGTCGGCTGACAGGGCGGTCCCCGCACACTGTGCAGGGACCGCCCTGACTTTACTCCGCTCTACCCTATGGGGGATCGGATGAACACGGACCGTATGTCCGTTCATCTGTTCATCTGATCCGCCAGACGGAAGAAACATAGGATTTTCTTCCGTCCAATTTTGCGGATCTTTGCGGAGGTGGACGATTACGGGTGTCAGCGGATAGTCATCCGCTGACACCCGCAACACCCGACACCCGCAATCACATAGGCACCAATGTATGACATACGGTCCGCACGTCTGAAAGGGCCCTTACCCAGATTTATGTGAATTTACTCTCCAACCACTCTTATATTATTATATTTATTAAAACTGGCAGCTACTAGGGATGAGCTTCGCGTTCGATACGAACGTATGTTCGACTCGAACATCGGTCGTTCGATCGTTTGTCGAAACTCGAACAAAACGGGTCGTTCATGCCAAATTCGAATGATGCAAAACGTCCCATAATTCACTGCGGCGTTGAGCGCTGATGATTGGCCAAGCATGCTGTATGCCCCGCATGCTTGGCCAATCACAGCGCGCAAAAAACGAAGAGCCATAATTGGCCCATCAGGCCTCATATTCTATGGCATAGACAGTATCAAAGACAATTGGAGGGGAGGGAACAAAGAAATAGCCGTTTCGCAAAACGAAACGAGCTGGATCTATCGACTGGGGACATTGGTGCCACATGGCCTCAATGTTGACATAGATCTTAATTGCTTTTTAGCTAACCCCTAATTTCCCCCCCCCCCCCCCCCCCCCCCTTTCTCCTTGCTGGTCTGTGGGGACACTCACATTTACTACGTATATAGTAATCCTTTACATTGCTTATTCAGTTCAATGATCATCCACCTATTATGATTTTTATTCACTATCTGCAGACCTTTTATAGATATTATTGCTGGGACCCCCAGTCTAATATCTAGGTTCACGCCTTAATAGGCTTCACTTTTATTTACACATAGTAGGGTTTATCCTATTATCACTAGCTCTCACATAGAGTTATTCACTTGCTACTTCTGTTATTTAGGCGTGTCACCAACACCCAATATTTGAACACCATGTGCTTCGTGTCCGTATGTGTGATATGTTGGTCCTATTAACATAGGATAAATCCCCCTTTTAGCTGAGGACTTAGAAACAGCACACTACTGCACCTAGCACTACCTTTATGACTCATAATCACGTGTACTATTATCACTAGGACATATAATGTATCGAGTCCAGGATATCATTATATAGGACGCTTCTATATGTCCATTTATTCACTTATCCACTGCAAATTTACACTACGAGTGCACTGTTATGCGCCCCTAGTATATTTCTACTTTCCACTATTGTTATTGCACGGGATCTCCGTCACACATTCATGGATATTATCTATCTCCAGACTAGGGATTGGAGTATATTTATCCTGGCCCTTAGGCATTGCTTCACTTACCCTTTTATAGACGTCTTTTGTATATGCTGTATGCATACAACAACACCCCCATAGGCTGGAATTGTCCCAATAGCCTTACAAACATCTCGATAGTAACTTCTCTCCATATACTAGATGTCACTAGTTGCACCTTGTTAATTTATATGGCATAGATTTATCATACTCTGTACAGTTTCCTTGTGAGTATTTAAATGGGATATGCCGAGCCGCGGATATATATATATTAACCCCCAGGGTTTACCTGTCCCCGATCATTCTTGCCCGACTATTGGCTGTTGTGAGCTAATGGGGTATGATCATTGGTTAAGCCCAAAGTGGGTGGGTGGTATGATGCGGCCCGGCCACTCCCATAAATACCAAGAACTGACGTTACAACGACAAGCCTCAGAAGACGAACCAGATTTCGAAACGTACGTCAGGCTACGCTACGTCACGTGTTACGTTACGTCACTTCCGGGTCACGGAACTTCCGGGTTACGGCTGGTGGTTTGGTTGGAGCGCACGCCAAACACCCAGGCAGCACACGTTGGGCTTGCAGACAGGCTAGTACCGACACACGCCGCTTACTTGAAGCCTGTACTGCTGCCCGCTGTAGACCACGGATTTTTTGACTACTTGTTTTTTGATTTTATTTATTTTTTGGTTTTTATATTTGCCATTCACTATGGACTTTTAAATTTGATTTTCTTACCCTCATCCGCACACTCCATTATTGGAGTAGCGTGGGTATCGGTACTACTACATTGCTGCATCAGTCAGCTTTACAGCAGGTTATAAATACATAATTCATTTATTTTTATCAACCAATAAATACCACTATTTTTGTTATACCACGTGGTCTCATACTTTATCACACCATTGGAGCTCTTGGATTTTTGTTTTGAGGAAACAAGGAAGCAGAACCTTGGGAATATCGGGAGCCTAACATCTCTTTTTGGAGGAAGGACAGGAGCGGAGTTACGGACACAGGACCCCACATTATATGCACGCCACCCCAAGAGGGGACTTCTATCTGGTGAGTGGGGAATCCTGAGGGGAGCACCGGGATCACGGCGCAGTGTGTCGTAGGAGCACCCCTTTACCACATCTATACTCTGCTATCGGACTCCAATTGCACTACCAGGATTTCTGTATTTCTATGCTTAATGATTTATGGACATGTATGGACTATATATGTGACACCTATAGGCTGCTATACACCATCAATTTTTTCCCCTACATTCTAGGGTCACGGACAATATTGAGTATAATTGCCCGACCTGATCACAGGTTGGATTGATGACACTGGGATTTGTACAATTTTCACACATCTTGCTGATACTTAATGTGATGTACATATTATTGTTGGTTTTTGGCATATATCCACTTACAACCTGACACATCTTCCAGCGATATATATACATGATATCCGTCCCATATTTATGTTCCCCATGCAAGCACACGCTTACATTTAGGAACTCCATACCTGGTATTGTTATTACATAGAGACAGCACCTCTTGTTCAAACTCAGGTGTTCCCTGGCACTTAAGGCATCTTACTGTCTAGTAACTTACCACCTTAACACCTCTGTAGGCGTCTAACGTCAGGACTTACCCATAGAGCACTCTAAGTGTAACTGACAGCCTCAGAGTGGTTGCTCTTTAGTTACTGTGTAGTCTTGGAACTATTATCAGCGCATTATCCATTTAGTCCAACGGAGAATATTGGGCTACTCCACAGTTGACTCTGCTCTGGGTGGACCAACAATAGGCCCACACAGATACAGGCATATACTTAGGCAGCGCCACCATTCCTACTCATTCATACCTATTTGGCCAATTATGGCTCAGGGGGATTAGTACACGCCCCACACTATAAAAGGCAGCCTGCACGGCGGCCTCGTGTAGTGTGTTCCGGCTTTTGTTAGAGAAGTCAGTCAGACAGTTAGAGAGAGAGAGATAGATAGAGACACAGTGGGGCAGATTCATCAAGGGGATACGACGGCGGATCTCCTGATCCGCCGTCGTATCTCTGAGTCCAGCCGGTCGGATCTAAGCGACTGATTCATAAGAATCAGTTCCGCATAGATCTCCCTTAGATCCGACTTGTGTAAGTGACTTTCACCAGTCGGATATTAGGCTGCAATCTACCGCCGGTCGCTAGGTGTCGTCGCAGTTTTTCTGTCGGATATGCAAATGAGGAGAACCGCCGATTCAAGACCGAACGCCCGCCCGTCGCTTTTTTTCTATGTGGTTTGCGTTCGGCTTTTTCCGGCGGATAGTTACCCCTGCTATATGAGGGGTAGCTAATGTTAAGTATGGCCGTCGTTCCCGCGCCGAGATTCAAATTTTTACGTCGTTTGCGTAAGTCGATCGGGAATACGGATGGCCGCAATTGACGTAGCCGCCGAAAACATTGACGTCCTAGCGACGTCATTTGGAGCATGTGCACTGGCAAATTTCGCCGACGCATGCGCAGTTAAATCGGCGCGGGAATGCGCCTGATTTAAATTGTACACTCCCCCTAGCCGCGGAATTTGAATTCCGCCGGGGGGAGTTACGATCCGACGGTGCAATTTTCGAGGTAAGTGCTTGGTGAATCATGCACTAGCCTCGCAAAATTGGACCGGCGGATCGAAAAACAGATAGATTACGCGGATCTAAAGATCCGCTAATCTATCTGAATCTGGCCCAGTGTCTTTTCTACCAGATAGATAGATAGATAGATAGATAGATAGATAGATAGATAGATAGAGCAGGAAGGCTAGTCAGTATAGTTAAATCTACAGTTTGTAGAGAATATATTCACATCCCTAGGAGTTGTCAATATATTTATAAACTGTATAGCTCAGCTAGATCTGCTATTAGTATCTGTCAGGCAGGAGATTGTTCTTCATGCAGCGCTCTAACATGTTGTATTGCCAGCATTAGGGATTAGCTTAACCGCTTCCCGACCGCCGCATGTAGATATACGTCGGCAGAATGGCACGTACAGGCACATTGGCGTACCTGTACGTCCCTGCCTTTCCGCGGGTTGGGGGTCCAATCGGGACCCCCCCCGCTACATCCGGGACGACGGCGCGGCTATTAGTTTATAGCCACTCCGTCGCAATCGCTCCCCGGAGCTGAAGAACGGGGAGAGCCGTATGTAAACACGGCTTCCCCGTGCTTCACTGTGGCGCTGCATCGATCGAGTCATCCCTTTTATAGGGAGACTCGATCGATGACGTCAGTCCTACAGCCACACCCCCCTACAGTTGTAAACACACACTAGGTGAACACTAAATCCTACAGCGCCCCCCTGTGTTTAACTCCCAAACTGCAACTGTCATTTTCACAATAAACAATGCAATTTAAATGCATTTTTTGCTGTGAAAATGACAATGGTCCCAAAAATGTGTCAAAATTGTCCGAAGTGTCCGCCATAATGTCGCAGTCACGAAAAAAATCGCTGATCGCCGCCATTAGTAGTAAAAAAAAAAAAAATAATAAAAATGCAATAAAACTATCCCCTATTTTGTAAACGCTATAAATTTTGCGCAAACCAATCGATAAACGCTTATTGCGATTTTTTTTACCAAAAATAGGTAGAAGAATACGTATCGGCCTAAACTGAGTAAAACAATTTTTTATATATGTTTTTGGGGGATATTTATTATAGCAAAAAGTAAAAAATATTGTTTTTTTTTCAAAATTGTCGCTCTATTTTTGTTTATAGCGCAAAAAATAAAAACCGCAGAGGTGATCAAATACCACCAAAAGAAAGCTCTATTTGTGGGGAAAAAAGGACGCCAATTTTGTTTGGGAGCCACGTCGCACGACCGCGCAATTGTCTGTTAAAGCAACGCAGTGCCGAATTGTAAAAACCCCTTGGGTCATGTAGCAGCATATTGGTCCGGTCCTTAAGTGGTTAAACATAGTACTCCGTGTTATTCAATGTGTGCTAGTTAATTGCACATACACGCATTACCTGTTACTGCACGTGTGCAATTTATTTGCACAGAAACGCAGTCGCTGTTAATGCAAGTGGGCTATTGAATTGCACAGAAACGCAGTCGCTCTTACTGCGTGTGTGCTGTTTAATAGCAACTAAACGCAGTTGGTGTCACTGCGTGTGTGCTGTTACATAGCACCTGAATGCAGTCGCTCTTACTGCGTGTGTGCAGTTTACTAACACCTGAACGCAGTCGGTGTCACTGCGACTATTTTGTTACATAGCACCTGAACGCAGTCGCTCTTACTGCGTGTGTGCAGTTTACTAACACCTGAACGCAGTCGGTGTGACTGCGACTATTTTGTTACATAGCACCTGAACGCAGTCGCTCTTACTGCGTGTGTGCAGTTTACTAACACCTGAACGCAGTCGGTGTGACTGCGACTATTTTGTTACATAGCACCTGAACGCAGTTGCTCTTACTGCGTGTGTGCAGTTTACTAACACCTGAACGCAGTTGGTGTGACTGCGTCTGTTTTGTTACATAGCACCTGAACGCAGTCGCTCTTACTGCGTGTGTGCAGTTTACTAACACCTGAACGCAGTCGGTGTCACTGCGACTATTTTATTACATAGCACCTGAACGCAGTCGCTCTTACTGCGTGTGTGCAGTTTACTAACACCTGAACGCAGTCGGTGTCACTGCGACTATTTTGTTACATAGCACCTGAACGCAGTCGCTCTTACTGCGTGTGTGCAGTTTACTAACACCTGAACGCAGTCGGTGTGACTGCGACTATTTTGTTACATAGCACCTGAACACAGTCGCTCTTACTACGTGTGTGCAGTTTACTAACACCTGAACGCAGTTGGTGTGACTGCGTCTGTTTTGTTACATAGCACCTGAACGCAGTCGCTCTTACTGCGTGTGTGCAGTTTACTAACACCTGAACGCAGTTGGTGTGACTGCGCCTGTTTTGTTACATAGCACCTGAACGCAGTCGCTCTTACTGCTTGTGTGCAGTTTACTAACACCTGAACGCAGTTGGTGTGACTGCGCCTGTTTTGTTACATAGCACCTGAACGCAGTCGCTCTTACTGCTTGTGTGCAGTTTACTAACACCTGAACGCAGTTGGTGTGACTGCGCCTGTTTTGTTACATAGCACCTGAACGCAGTCGCTCTTACTGCTTGTGTGCAGTTTACTAACACCTGAACGCAGTCGGTGTGACTGCGACTGTTTTGTTATATTGCACCTGAACGCAGTCGCTCTTACTGCGTGTGTGCAGTTTACTAACACCTGAACGCAGTCGGCGTGACTGTGACTATTTTGTTACATAGCACCTGAACGCAGTCGCTCTTACTGCTTGTGTGCAGTTTACTAACACCTGAACGCAGTCGGTGTGACTGCGACTATTTTGTTATATAGCACCCGAACGCATAAATATGTCTGGAAGGACAAAGAGAGGCAGAGAGTCACGAGGGCAACCAGGCTCTGCATCTAGAGGTAACACTGGTGGTGGATGTGGTGCATCCTCTTCAGCACGTGGCCGTGGCCGCTCGTCCTTCTTTTCGGGAGCTGGCCGTGTTGAGCCTCAACATGCAGAGAAATTAGTGGAGTGGATGACCAAGCCGTCCTCATCCTCCTCATCCTCTCTCACACAGACTGATCATAGTTTGTCTGGCAAAGCAGCTGCCAAGGCGTCCTCTTCCCTCTGCACAATGGCATCACACAATCCTTCCCTAGTCCCACCGTGTCCTCCTGAGGAGTCCCCCGAACTGTTCCAACACAGTGTTGGGTACATGCTGCATGAAGATGTGCAGCGTTTTGAAGACTCCGATGACGGAACACAGATAGAGGAAGGCATTGATGTGAGCCCAGGGAGAGGGGGTGGCCGAGAGGGACAACAATCTGGGAGTGATGTTCCCCCAGCTGGAGCATACTGCCAGGTTGTCGACAGTGATGATGAGGAGGGAGGGGATGATGAGGTCACTGACTCTACCTGGGTGCCTGATAGGAGAGAGGAGGAGGAAGAGGAGGAGGAGGAGGATGAGGCACAGGCACATCTCCAAAGAGGCAGGATGCCCTCCAGGGGTCAGCTTAAGGGCAGCACACCAACTGCATTACGTGGCACTGCTGTGTCTCAATGGTACAGCAAAAGTTCTTTGGTGTGGGCCTTTTTTGAAACATGTCCATCAGATCGTACCTTTGCTGTTTGCAACATATGTCTCAAGCGTATCTCGCGTGGCCAAAACATCACCCGCTTGGGCACCACATGCTGGTCCAGACATATGTCGAGAAAGACCCACACCAAAGACCAAAGCGTACCTCCCCTTGCCCTTCTGTGACCTCCAACCCCACTAGACCCCCAGTCCTCTCTGAAGCCTGCACTGAAGTTGTAGAAATAGGTGTGTCACAACCTAGTAGTGGTAGTACATGCGGGCAATCTACTGATAGTACCAGACAAATTTCCCTGCCCCAGCTGCTGCAGCACCGAAAAAAGTACACTCCCAGCCATCCTCATGCCCAGCGGTTGAATGCTAGCTTAGCAAAATTGCTAGCACTTCAACTGTTACCTTTTCAGTTGGTAGATTCTGCCCCCTTCCGTGAGTTTGTGGAATGTGCAGTACCTCAGTGGCAAGTACCCAAACGCCACTTTTCCTCACGGAAGGCGATTCCGGCTCTCTACCGTCATGTGGAAGGCAATGTCCATGCCTCGCTGGACAGGGCGGTCAGTGGTAAGGTGCATCTTACCGCTGACTCATGGTCCAGCAGGCATGGACAGGGACGTTACCTGTCTTTTACGGCCCATTGGGTGACTCTGCTGGCAGCTTTGAAGGACGCAGGGCAAGGTACAGTAGTTTTGGAGGTTGTTCCGCCACCACGCCTCCAAAACACTACTACTGCTTGTGACACACCTCTCTCCTCCACCCCTCCTCTTCTTCTTCCTCTGTGGCCTCTTCCTGTGGTGATGTTTCCTCAGAACCAGCCGTGCTCCATAGGCATACGAGGGGCTATGCAGGAATGCAGGCCAAGAGATGCCATGCGGTGCTAGAGCTGGTGTGCTTGGGAGACAGGAGCCACACTGGGGAAGAGGTTCTTTCAGCTCTGCAGAGGCAGGCTCAGAGATGGTTGACGCCACGCCAGCTGAAGCCTGGAATGGTGGTCAGCGATAATGGCACCAACCTCCTCTCTGCCCTGCGACAGGGAAAACTCACCCATGTGCCCTGTTTTGCGCATGTTCTCAATTTGGTGGTGCAGCGGTTCTTGGGCAGGTACCCGGACTTACAGGATGTCCTGAAGCAGGCCAGGAAAGTCTGTGTGCATTTCCGGAGGTCATATAATGCCACTGCTCGGCTGACAGACCTCCAGAGGGAATACAACCTGCCCAAGAACCGCCTAATCTGTGACATGCCCACCAGATGGAACTCTACGTTGGCCGTGCTGCAGCGGCTGCACACGCAGCAGAGGGCCATCAATGAGTACCTGTGCCAATATGGCAGCAGAACTGGCTCAGGGGAGCTTGGGTTTTTTTCACCACGCCAGTGGGCCTTGATCAGGGATGCATGCACTGTCCTGCCACCATTTGAGGAGGCCACGAGGATGGTGAGCAGTGACAGTGCATGCATCAGTGAGACTGTCCCGCTTATTCACATGTTAAGTACACCCTACGTGGAATAATGGACAGGGCCCTTGAGGCAGAACAGAGGGAGGAAGAGGAGGACTTCCTTACCTCTCAAGGCCCCCTTTATCCAGACACTGTTCCTGCTTGCCCACCTAGAACACAGGAAGAGGAGGAGGAAGAGGAGGAGGAGAAGGATGATTGTATCAGCAGCATGGAGGTGGAGCCTAGCACACAGCATCAACAGCAGCAGTCTTCAAGGAATCATTTATAGTCCCAAGGAACACGTGGACTTTTACGTGGCTGGGATGAGGTGGCTGTGGATCCTGTCGTCCTCAGTGACCCAGAGGACTCTGCCCCGAATGCCTCTGCAAACCTACGCTGCATGGCCTCCCTGATCCTGCAAAGCCTGCGTAAGGATCCTTGTGTACGTGCTATCAAGGAGAGGGATCATTACTGGCTGGCAACTCTCCTTGATCCACATTACAAGAGTAAGGTAGCGGACCTTATGTTGCCATGCCATCGCAGAGGGAGCAGAAGATGAAACTTCTGCGGGACACCTTGCAGAAGGGTCTGTGCAATGCGTTCCCAGAACCGGGGGGATTGCCAAAACCTGGCCCTGGACAACGTCTTGCTGAGGCTTCGGTGAGTCAGAGAAGGAGCGGTGGAGAAGGTGGCCTTCTGACCGATGCATTCAGACAATTTTTTAGTCCGCAGCCCCAAGGTCTGACCAGTTCCAGCAACCATCGCCAGCGTCTGGTTTATATGGTCCGGGAATACCTAGCGGCAAGATCCGACTTGGACACCTTCCCCGCGGAAAATCCTCTGGCTTACTGGGTCTTGAGGATGGATCACTGGCCAGAGCTTGCACAGTACGCAATTGAGCTACTGGCTTGCCCTGCATCCAGTGTTCTTTCAGAACGCACATTCAGTGCTGCTGGAGGCTTTGTGACCGATCACAGGGTGTGCCTCTCCACCGACTCTGTTGATCGACTGACCTTCATCAAAATGAATCAGGCTTGGATTAACACCAGCTACCAAGCACCTGATGCTGATGTTACTGAATAAGAATTTTTTGTTGAAATGTCAGATCCCTTTGAGACTGCTGATGCTGAGTGACTGTCCTGTTATGCTGCTGATGGAATATCCTTCTCCTCCTCACTTTTCTTGCTGATAGCTAGTAAGAAATTTTGTTTTTCTGTGCTCCGCCACCAGTGCCTAAGGCCTAATTTTTCTGCCCCTGTTTAACAGGGGCGCCTAATAACAATTTTTGATGCAATACTTTGCACGTGGCTCCTTGTTGCGCTCCAATTACAGATATTGGGAGGGGTTGCAGTGTTGTGCCTAAGGCCTAATTTTTCTGCCCCTGTGTAACAGGGGCGCCTGATAACAATTTTTGATGCAATACTTTGCACGTGGCTCCTTGTTGCGCTCCAATTACAGATATTGGGAGGGGTTGCAGTGTTGTGTTGTGCCTACAGACACATTTTTATGCCCCTGTGTAACAGGGGCGTCTCATAACAATTTTTGATGCAATACTTTGCACGTGGCTCCTTGTTGCGCTCCAATTACAGATATTGGGAGGGGTTGCAGTGTTGTGTTGTGCCTACGGACACATGTTTGTGCTCCTGTTTAACAGGGGCGCCTAATAACAATTTTTGATGCAATACTTTGCACGTGGCTCTTTGTTGCGCTCCAATTACAGATATTGGGAGGGATTGCAGTGTTGTGTTGTGCCTACGGACACATGTTTGTGCTCCTGTTTAACAGGGGCGCCTAATAACAATTTTTGATGCAATACTTTGCACGTGGCTCTTTGTTGCGCTCCAATTACAGTATGTTTGAGGGGTGGCCTTTTTTCTACAATTTTTCTTTCACAAAAAAATAATGGCCCCCCCCACCACCCCTAAAATAATCGAGATATTGTTGCCACACAGCACGTGCGCAAGCAGTATTAAATTACTTTGTTCTTATAATAATTTCATGTTGTGCAGGGACATTTCTAAACACGTGCCACTACTATAGACACACATCAGGTGTGATATTTGAAGGAATTTTTAATTTTTTTTTCACTTTAAGCATCATTAAAATCGCTGCTCCGGAAAAATTTCCATTGATACATGTTCCCTGGGGCAAGACCCGGTACTGAAAGACGTTTTCCAACATGAAATTGAATATTGGTCTTTAAAATTAGCGTTTTTGAATTTGAACGTTCGAGTCCCATAGACTTCAATGGGGTTCTAAATGTTCGTGCGAACCTGCGGTCTGTTCGAACGTTCTGGTGTGAACCGAACCCGGGTATGTTCGGCTTATCCCTACTTATCAGCATCGCATGCTGAACCTGCAGAAACGCTGGAAGAGGAGTGTGAGGAAGAGGAGTCAGAGGAGGAATGTGGCTTTGAGGAGGAAGAAGACCAACCACAGCAGGCATCCTAGGGTGCTCGTTGTCACCTATCTGGTACCCTTGGTGTTGTACGTGGCTGGGAGGAAGAACAGACCTTCAGTGAGATCAGTGAGGATGAGGAACGGGACATGAGTAGCTCGGCATCCAACCTTGTGCAAATGGGGTCTTTCATGCTGTCGTGCCTGTTGAGGGACCCTCGTATAAAAAGGCTGAAGGAGAACGACCTGTACTGGGTGGCCACGCTACTAGCCCCCCGGTATAAGCAGAAAGTGCCTGAAATGTTACCAAATTACCGGAAGTCGGAAAGGATGCAGCAGTTCCAAAATAAATTAAAAAGTATGCTTTACACAGCGTATAAGGGTGATGTCACAGCACAACGGGAATCTAACAGTGGAAGAGGTGAAAGTAATCCTCCTCCTACCATGACCACGCCGGCAAGGACAGGACGCTTTACAGATGTGTTGTTGATGGAGGACATGTGGAGCTTTTTCAGCCCTATGCGTCGCCACAGCCCTTCGGGGTCCACCCTCAGAGAACGACTCGACCGACAGGTAGCAGACTACCTCGCCTTAACTGCAGATATCGACACTCTGAGGAGTGATGAACCCCTTGACTACTGGGTGTGCAGGCTTGACCTGTGGCCTGAGCTATCCCAATTTGCGATAGAGCTTCTGGCCTGCCCCGCTTCAAGTGTCCTTTCAGAAAGGACCTTCAGTGCAGCAGGAGGTATTGTCACTGAGAAGAGAAGTCGCCTAGGTCAAAAAAGTCTAGATTACCTCACCTTTATTAAGATGAATGAGGCATGGATCCCGAAGGGACTGACAGTGGGCGATACATTTGACTAAAGGCCTGATAAGATGAGGCCTGATGAGATGAGCTTCATACGCTGCTGTATTTTATGTCTGCATGCCGGATGACTTGCGTGACTTGCGTGACTTATCCGCCACCAACTAGGGTTCAAGCCTCAATGTTTTAGTGCACTTTCTGCCTGGAAAACATGAATTTTTCTGGCTGCTGCTACAGCAGCAGCTGCAACAATACCTACTTTTTCAGGCATGTGTACATGCCTAATTTTTCTGGCCTCTGGTGCTGTACTGTAGCTGCAAAAACAAAACAAAAAAAAAAGGCACATACATGTGTCAATTCCCCTTCGTGATCGTTACCTTGTTGTGGTGAAGGGGCTTGCGTATCACAATGAAGCGACCACCTCTATGAGTGTGTTGGCAATGACAATGTTGGCACACCCCAGATGATAAGGTTGTTGCTTCATTGTGATCAGACCAAAAGCGATCGGCTGGATAATTTTGCATAGAAAAAACATTAATTTTCTTTGTGATCATCTAAGGCAGTGGTTCTCAACCTGGGGGTCGGGACCCCCTCGGGGGTCGAATGACAATTTGCCAGGGGTCACAGGATCCTGGGCAATTCCTGAAGCCCGCGCTGCTCTCCCAGCCTTTTGAGAACGCCCAGCTGGGCTGTTCCTGTAGCTCACGGCCTCCCACTCAGCATCTTCACAGCCGCCCATTCAGTTTACAGCATGGCTGGGGGGCAGAGTCTAGAGGTCAGCTGACTTGTGAGGAATGTGAAGTGGGAGGGGATGGAGGAGACCCTATCTCCTGATTTTGGCATAGGTGTCACTGCTACGAGACACCACAAAGTCTGAGACACAGTGAACCTGGAGATACAGTGAGTAACCACTCATCCCAACCCCCCCCCCCCCCACACCAAGGAATAAGAGAAGGAAAAATAGAGAATACGTGAAAGGGAGAGGGAAAGAGGGGGAGGAACAAAGAAAAAGGGAGAGAAAGAACAAGGACTGCTAGAGAGAGGGATGGGGGGGGGGGGGGACGAGAAATTAGGTTAGCGAGAGATAAAAGGGAAAGAAAGGTGGACAAAGAGAAAAAGAGTGGTACATCCTAACATGTACCATAAGGGGTTTCAATACTGTACGAGTGGAAGGGACTCAGGGAGCGCTATATGTCCATGGGTTAGGGGCGCAAATTACTTGTCTTGCCTTGAGTGCATACAGCCCACGCTACAAAAATTATTTTATTGTTAGGGGTCCCCACATCTTGGGAAATTTTATCAAGGGGTCACGGCACTAGAGGGTTGAGAACCACTGATCTAAGGTGATCATTAAAGCCTACTAGGCCAACAATGGGCCCACACTGCAGAATCATTGTTTTCTGGGTCACGTAACTGTCACTGAACTACCTCAGCACGACCATAGGCTTTGAAAAACCCCCATCGCTTGCAATCCCCAAAACGTTCATTGATGTCAGTAAGGACAAGGCTAGCTTGGTATCCAACCTTGTGTAAATGGGGAGTTTGCGGTTGTGCAAATAGACTGTTTGCAGGTGTTTGTGGTGCGTTAAACGGGGAGTTTGATCTGTCAGAGTTTGGTCTGTCACTGTGAACCCTAACCCTATTACAGACAGGGTTAGGGTTACAGAAAGGGTTAGGGTTACAGATAGGATTAGGGTTAGGGTAGGGTTAGGGTTACAGATAGGGTTAGGGTTACAGATAGGGTTAGGGTTACAGATAGGGTTAGGGTTAGGGTTACAGACTGTAACCCTAACCCTATCTGTAACCCTAACCCTAACCCTAACGCTATCTGTTACCCTAACCCTAACCATAAGCCTTACACTACCTGATCGATATAACATCATACTTGATGTTTTAAAGCACGTTATTCCAAACAATTTATGAATGTTAGGTGATTTATGTCCTTTATGGATTAAAAACGGACTCTGCGACAACTACGTAATTTTCCATGGGAGTTTTGCCATGGATCCCCCTCCGGCATGCCACAGTCCAGGTGTTAGTCCCCTTGAAACAACTTTTCCATCATTATTGTGGCCGGAAAGAATCCCTGTGCGTTTTAAAATTTGCCTGCCCATTGAAGTCTATGGCGGTTCGCCCGGTTCGCGCATTCGCAAACATATGCGCAAGTTCGCAATCGCCGTTCGCGAACGTGAAATTTTAGGTTCGCGACATCACTATTGACCAGTCCATCACCTTTACCCTCAGCTTCTTTAGCAAGGCAGTGGTTCTCTTGGAGGTGTGTTTGGGGTCGTTATCATGTTGGAATACTGCCCTGTGGCCCAGTCTCTGAAGGGAGGGGATCATGCACGGCTTCAGCATGTCACAGTACATGTTGGCATTCATGTTTTTTTCAATGAACTGCAGCTCCCCAGTGTCGGCAGCACTCATGCAGCCCCAGATCATGACACTCCCACCACCGTAATTGACCATAGGCAGACACACTTGTCTTTGTACTCCTCACCTGGTTGCCGCCACACATGCTTGACACATCTCAACAAAATAAGTTTATCTTGGTCTCATCAGACCACAGGACATGGTTCCAGTAATACACATCCTTAGTCTGCTTGTCTTCAGAAAACTGTTTGCAGGCTTTCTTGTGCATCATCTTTAGGAGAGCCTTCCTTCTGGGACGACAGCTATGAAGACCAATTTGATGCAGTTTGCGGCGTATGGTCTGAGCACTGACAGGCTGAACCCCCCCCACCCCTTCAACCTCTGCAGCAATGCTGGCAGCACTAATATGGCTATTTCCCAAAGACAACCTCTGGATATGACCCGGAGCATGTGCACTCAACTTCTTTGGTTGAGCATGGTGAGGCCTGTTCTGAGTGGAACCTGTCCTGTTTAACGGCTGTATGGTCTTGGCCACCATGCTGCAGCTCAGTTTCAGGGTCTTGGCAATCTTCTTATAGCCTAGGCCTTTTTTATGTCGGGCAACAATTCTTTTTTTTAGATTCTCAGAGAGTTCTTTGACATGAGGTGCCATGTTCAACTTCCAGTGTCCAGTATTAAAGAGTGAGAGCGAAAACACCAAATTTAAAACACCTGCTCCCCATTCACACCCGAGACCTTGTAACACTAACAAGTCACATGACACTGGGAGGGAAAATAACTAATTGGTCCCAATTTGGATATTTTCACTTAGGGGTGCACTTTTTTGTGTTGCCAGCGGTTTAGACATTAATGGCTGTGTGTTGAGTTATTTTGAGAGAACAGCATATTCACACTGTTATGCAAGCTGAACACTAACTACTTTACATTGTAGCAAAGTGTAATTTCTTCAGTGTTGTCACATGAAAAGATAGAATAAAATATTTACAAAAATGTGAGGGGTGCACTCACTTTTGTGAGATGCTGTATATATATTTTGTGCTGGGGGACTTTACCTTTATTATTTTATTACTATAAGGTGGACGGTCTCCTCTGAGAATGCCCATGTACTCAGCAGTGGTAATTCACCGCTGCCTAATAAACGGACACCAAAGGGTTTCACTGATTTCCTGGTACTATACTCTTACTATGTCTCGCGAGATTACAGTAACAGGAGGCGTTACCCACAGTCCAAAGCACTTATAGATCGCTTCACTTCTCAAAAGGAGAAGTGATCTACACTGTTTCACAAACAGGTACTCAGAGGAGAGCGATCTCCTCTGAGAATATGGGAGAACTCAGCCGCGATTATTTTCTGTTGCTTGATAAACGGACACCTTAGTCGAGACAAAATAAAATTGTTTTTTGCATTTTGTAAAAATGTAACCATTGGTATAAGACATACTCTTAGCTGTATTTACCTCCACATTATCCTTTTGATAATATACCTCCAAACTAAACCCACTCTTGCTATCATGAGTCATGAAATATAAAATTGCAATTTGGATAGGTAATCAAACCTATTATATGTGTAGCGACTGGTTACTTTAAGTATCGGTGATAGTTAAATTAAGAGGGAGATCAGAGTGTAGTTAAACTCTAGGCATGTGCATTTTGTATCGAAATTCTGACAAATTTTTCATTATTCGGACATTCGGGTGCATACGAATTCCGGAATTGAAATATTAACAAATTTAACCGAATCCGAACGAACGTTTTCGAATCGAAAACCCGCGGATGAAATTCGATCGAATTCGAAAACAAATTCTATTCGAATCGAATTCGAAAACAATTCGATTCAAAAACAAATTCGAATGAAAATTGAAAGCAAATTTGAATCAAAATCTAAAAAATATAAATCGATTCCTAAAAAAGAATACAATAAAATAGAATATAAAATAATAAAACAATAGAATGAAAATCAAAGAATAGTAAAGAACAGAATGGAATTTAATAGAATGTAATCAAATACAATAGAATATGACCTGGCTTCTTCTTCTATCTATCTTCTATCTATCTTCCATTTTATGAAATTCGAAATTCATATAGAATGAACTTAAATTCGAATAAAAAAATATTAGAAGAGTAGAATAATAAAAAATATATATATATGTATATATATATATATATAAATAAATATATTTTATTCTGCTCTATTCTAATATTTTTTCTATTCGAATTTGAGTTCATTCTATATGAATGTCGAATTTCAGAAAATGGTTATATATATAAATGTAATTATATATAAATATATATATATATATATATATATATCTATATATATATATAAAATTATTTTTATATATATATAACCATATAATATATATATATTATATATATAATGGTTATATATATAAATGTAATTATATATAAATATATATATATATATATATATATATATATATATCTATATCTATATATATAAAAATATTTTTATATATATAACCATCTTCTGAAATTCGAAATTCATATAGAATGAACTCAAATTCGAATAGAAAAATATTAGAATAGAGCAGAATAAAAAAAAAAAAATATATATATATATATATATATATATATATATATATATATATATATATATATATATATATTATTATTCTACTCTTCTAATATTTTTCTATTTGAATTTGAGTTCATTCTATATGAATTTCGAATTTCAGAAAATGGAAGATAGATAGAAGATAGATAGAAGAAGCCAGGTCATATTCTATTGTATTTGATTACATTCTATTAAATTCCATTCTGTTCTTTACTATTCTTTGATTTTCATTCTATTGTTTTATTATTTTATATTCTATTTTATTGTATTCTTTTTTAGAAATCGATTTATATTTTTTAGATTTTGATTCAAATTTGCTTTCAATTTTCATTCGAATTTGTTTTTGAATCGCATTGCTTTCGAATTCGATTCAAATAGAATTTGTTTTCGAATCCAATCGAAATATTATCGAATCCGGTCGAAATATTTTAGAATTCGACCAGATTTTTCGAATTCGGTCGAAAACGAACGAATTCCGAAAACGAATTTAACACATGTAACGAATCTAACTTAACGAAATTAATTAAATAACAAATTAAAACGAAACGAAACTAAACAAATTTTTCCCTTTTGCACATGCCTATTAAACTCTGATCCAAATTGTTATGTATAAAACAGGGTCTCTGTCTCAGCTTGGCTGTGCTGTGGGCTTATTCTGTTGCGCTGGGGTGTTCTTCCAACCCCGGTGCTGCAGGTGGCAGCAGTGGAGTCGAGGTTTGGGTGCTCTTTCCCAGCAGCCAATCAGGAGGGTTAGACCTTGCTGTGCATGCTGGGGAGGGGTATTTATGGGGTAGACGCCATTGGTTCTGGGTCTTCTTCTTTGAGTTTGGCACCCACCTTTAGGGTGACCACATCACGGTGCCCCGGCGATTTGGCCTACCTGGCCGGTGGCGTGCGTGCCACGCAGTGTTCCTGGTTCTGGGACCAGGTTGGCCCGGAGCATCTGAACAGCAACGGGGACCCAGTGTGCGACTGGGTTCCCACCTTTGAGGATCCCAAGCTGTACTGCTGTTCGGTGGGGAGTCCGTCTGAGGAGCGCCATTGAGAGGCTGGCGATCAAAAAGGGCCTCGACAAACCACTGGGATCAAGGTAACCGGACACTGAAGGATTGATCAGTCGGTACCGGGGCTACAAGTTAAAGGAGATCCAGGCGTAATTCGTCTAAGGAGCAGTACTACCGGCTGGGTAGTAAAGAGCACAGCAAAGAGCACCTGTTGTGGACATTCCTTTACTTCTACCAAAGGCAATATGCATCATTCACCCCTAGGAATTCGGGGAGCCATGAGGTAATCGTGCCACCCAAAACAACCAGCAGCTCCTCCGGGGGTAATGCTACATAGGTAAAAATATATTTTAAAATTAATAGTAGAATTAATCTACAAATGCATTTGTTTTGTAGTGTTTCTTCCATGTTCCTTTCAGCATCTCTTCTCTCCAGTGTAGGAAATGATATACAGAGATACGCATTACATAAACATATCTTCAATTGCAGCTTCTGGCTATTGGTGTATGCTTAGAGTACCAGATAGATTCTCTAACCCCTGTTCTGCAGACTGCAGGTGGCAGCAAGGGTTGTTTTAAAGCTAAACAGGCAGATACAAAGCACCAATTAGCATATCTCCCAACTGTCCCTGATTTCGAGGGACTTTCCCTGATTTGAAGCAATGTCCCTCTGTCTCTCATTCCTCCTCATTTGTCGGTCATTTTGGTCTTATCAATAGAGATGTATATAAAATACGCGTTTTATCTATCAAAAAGTGTTTTCCAGCGCTAAACCTTTCATCTGATTTCTAAATTGCTGCATTTGTAAATTCCAAAAGCCAATATAAAGAAATAGTAGAGGTAAAAAAAGCACTTGTGGGTTTAACCAATCTTGTTCTTTTGTACAATTCTCCTTTAGGGGGTGTGGCTGGGGGTGTGTCCTATGCCTGCATACTCTTGCTGATAGGTGTCCCTCATTCCCATCTCAAAAAGTTGGGAGGTATGCCAATTCGTGTAGTTATACACAAAAAGATAATTTAGTGGGATTGTAAAAACAAGTACCTCAATTTGACTTGGAATAACTCTCTGGCATTTTCTTGAAAGGCAGGGCCCAGAATTGGGATGCAGGATCAGTATTATGTGGCCTATCATGTCTGCTGTAGTGCTCATCAGTTGAAAATTTATTTTTTAGGAGGTGCAAGCAGAATGAGCAGAGAGATGGTTTTCTTGTGTGCTACCTCTCCTTTACTATCTATTCACAGGCTGGCAGTGAGTTGACTTAGCTGTATTACTTAACCACTACAGACCCGCGCTATAGCCGAATGACGGCTTCAGCGCGGATCTGAATATCCAACAGGCCGTCAATTGACGGCCGCCCCTTTGGGCGTTCCCCGCGCGCGCTCCAGAGCGCGCTGCGGGGAAAGTCTGTGTTGGCCGTGTCACTTGGACACAGCCAATCACAGATCGCCGCGAACGGCCAATCAGAGTGGCTGTTTGCGATGCGATCTGTGCGGCCAATGAGAGATGATCTCATATGTAAACATATGAGATCATTTCTCATTGCCGGCTCACACTATGACAGCGGTGCTGTCTCTGGAGAGGAGACCGATCTGTGTCCCTTGTACATAGGGACATAGATCGGTCACCCCCCCAGTCACCCCCCCTCCCCCACAGTTAGAACACTAAGCAGTATACACATTTAACCCCTTCCTCACCCCCTAGTGTTAACCCCTTCCCTGCCAGTCACATTTATACAGTAATTAGTGCATATTTATAGCACTGATCGCAGTATAAATGTGAATGGCGCCAAAAATGTTTCAAAAGTGTCCGATGTGTCCGCCATAACGTCGCAGTCGCAATAAAAATCGCAGATCGACCGCCATTTCTAGTAAAAAAAATAAAATAAAAAAATAATAATTCTGTCCCCTATATTGTAGGCGCTATAACTTTTGCGCAAACCAGTCGCTTATTGCGATTTTTTTTTTTTTTTTACCAAAAATATGTAGAAGAATACGTATCGCCCTAAACTGAGAAAAAAAATGTGTTTTTTTTTTAAAAACTGGGATATTTATTATAGCAACAAGTAAAAAATATTGTATTTTTTTTCAAAATTGTCGCTCTTTTTTGTTTATAGCGCAAAAAATAAAAACCGCACAGGCGATCAAATACCACCAAAAGAAAGCTCTATTTGTGGGGGAAAAAGGACGCCAATTTTGTTTGGGAGCCATGTCGCACGACAGCGCAATTGTCAGTTAAAGCGACGCAGTGCCGGAAGCTGAAATTTCACCTGGGCAGGAGGGGGGTATATGTGCCCGGTAAGCAAGTGGTTAAAGTGGGATTCTACCCACAATTTTTTTTTTTAAAAGTCAGCAGCTACTAACACTGTAGCTGCTGACTTTTAATAAGGAAACTTACCTGTCCTAGTCGCCCTCGATGTCGGTCCCTCGACGGCGATCGCTCGGTCCTGGCGCCTCCATACTTACTAAGGGAAACAGGCAGTAAAGCCTTACGGCTTCACTGCCTGTTTCCTACTGCGCATGCGTGACTCGCGCTGCGCTTTGTGAATGGGCAGCTGCCTCCTGGGATACATACAGTTCCCAGAAGGCAGCGCGGCTCATTCACCAGAAGACACTGGCCGCGATGGAGGACGAGGCAGAAGATCCACCGCGGTGGAAGAAGAGGTAGAAGAGCTACTTCCGCATAGCAACCGCCCTTTCAGGTGAGTATAATTTATTTATTTATTTTAAGATTTTTGTGGGGGGAAAAAAGGGTGCAACTCCACTTTAATTGCAGTAGAGAAAAGTGAGGTCACCAAACTAGGTCTGCTGTCTTTCTCTGTAAATTTCAAGAATAAAGGGACAGATATACAACTCCTTTTGTAGATATAAAAGCCGCCAAAAAATGTGTACAAAAGCACAGGGGTTAATTTACTAAAAAATCTGGCGCAGGTCTGCATAGAAAACAATCAGCTTCCATTTTTTTTGTCAAAGCTTAATTGAAAAAACTGAAATTAGAAGCTGACTGGCTACAAGGAATAGCTGCACCAGATTTTGAACTTTCCAGTTTTAGTAAATCAACCCATTGTTAGCTGTTTGCCTGGAGTTTAGCTTGAGGTAATCTACAGCAGTGGTCATCAACCCTGTCCTCAGGGCCCACTAGCAGGCCAGGTTTGCAAGATAACTGAAATACATCACAGCTAATGTAATTTGCTGCTCAGTGATTGCAGTATTCTAGTCTGCATCTCCCCAAGGTAATACATAAAATCTGGCCTGTTAGTGGGCCCTGAGGACAGGGTCAATGACCACTGATCTACTGACTGAGTTATTAGAGTGCCCCCTGCTAGGAGATAAGCAGTGTTTCCCAATTCCTAAAAGTCCTTGATGGTGAATTGGTCCTCCAGCATCTTTTCAGGAAGGTGTACAACAGTAGTTCTCAACTCCTGTCCTCAGGACCCATTAGCAGGCCAGGTTTGCAAGATAACTGAAATACATCAAAGGTGATATAATTTGCTGCTCAGTGATTGCAGTATTCTAGTCTGCATCTCCCCAAGGTAATACTTAAAATCTGCCCTGTTAGTGGGTTCTGAGGACAGGAGTGAAACGCCACTGATGTACAGAATCGGATTGCTAAGTTGTATTTTTGCATTTTGACCTGTAGAGATAGAAGTGACAAGCCATAAACTGTGCAGATATGATGAATAATTTATTTATATACAATAAGCATTGGTAGATGTATTCCATTTAAAAGAAAAAATACAGTAACAAAAATATTTTCAGCATAATACCTACAGTATAAACGTAAATGTGACAAACAGATTTTGTTGTTGAGTTATAAAGAACACAGAGCCTGATATAACAGAGTACGAGTTGCGTTGTTAACTAAGACAGTAAAAAACTGTACAGTGCAGGCAACACATTACAATAAAATATGATCAATGAGGCAGTCTTTTTCAATAAATCTGGGGTAGGAGGGAATGGAACTAAAATCTCATAAATCCACCATATCTTTTATCCATTTCTGGTATTTCTTTGGAATAGCTTTCACCGTCTTCATCTGAAGGAAGAAAAGAATCAGCAAAGCGCCTCATGAACCCTCCATATCTTTTCTGGTAGTCCTGCCACCATTCAGGCCTACCTACTCTTCTCATAAAGCCACCATATCGCTTCTGCAGATCTTTAGCCTCATCTTCAACATCTGGACTTCTTTTGTAACCTCTCATGAAGCCTCCGTACCTTTTGTTTACCTCTCCTTGTGTTTCACTATCAGCATCAGCACCAGTACCTAGAAGCTCTCTGAGGAGATCTGAGGTATCACTGTCAAACTCTTTCTTCATGAAGCCTCCATACTTCTTAGCAAGAACCTCTCCACCTGTAGATTCTTCCTCTGGTTCAGTATGGTACAGCTCATCCATTTTCTTTTTCATGAAGCCACCATATCGCTTCATAAATCCCCCATATTTTTTGGCTAATAAGTGGCTATCATCTGTCTCTTTCTCAGCTTCTGACGCATTGTCCTCTTTAGCTGTTTGGAGAAGCTCTTTGCAGGTTCCCCAGGCTTTGGCAGATGGCAGTTGTCCTTCACATTCCAATGTGCATGTCTGTAACAAGAACAACACGTTATACCATAAATGCTTGTATAGACAGCCATGAGAAATATATTTATCACAGTATTTGTCCCTAGGTATTCTGGTTTCAGCCACACTTCAAAGACATACTTGTAGAATAATTGTCTAAATTGGCCTTAGCATGTGAATGTATGAATATGAATTAGAGACCTTAGATTGTAAGATCCTTGAGGGCAGGGACTGATGTGAATGTACAATATATAAGTATGTAAAGTGCTGCGTAAATTGTGGACACCATATAAATACCTGTAATAAACCATTTACCAGCCACATTAGGACACACATTAACAGTGCTACAGCATTGCAAGCCTTATGTAAATAGCAGTACTCTAAGCTAATTAGGCTCTGATTATTTTCATTTTTGTTGTTCATCTAACATTGAGAGGTTCCTGAGAGGAAGAAAAGAGCAGAATGATGATATTTTGCTCATATATTCCAGTCACAGACTTGACAGGCCTTATGCTGCGTACACACGGTCGTTTTTTTTTTGTGATGAATTTTTTTTTAAAAACGTCATTTAAAATGACCGTGTGTGGGGAAAACGTCGTTTTATGTCTTCTGAAAACCGACAAAAAAAAAAATGTTATTTTTCGTGTCATAAAAAATGATCGTGTGTAGGCTAAAACGACATTTAAAACAACGTTTTTAAACCCGCGCATGCTCAGAGGCAAGTTATGACGCGAGCTTGAATGGAACAGAGTGGCGCCGTACGTGCTGAACGCAACCGCGCTTTGCTAGAGCATTTAAAAAAAAATGATGGTGTGTAGGCAACGTCGTTTTTTAAAATTAACTTCGTTTTTTTTCATGAGAAAAAACTACGTTTTTTTTATCACAAAAAACAACCGTGTGTACGTGGCATTAGGCCAAACCTGATTGCTTAATCAAGGCCCAGGACCTTGTTGTGCTATCTCACAGGAATGACTGGAACATAGGAGAGGAGGATGTTATAAGAAGAATAATGCTGTGTACACGCGATCGTAAATTCTGACGAGAAAAGTTTGATGTGAGCTTTTGGTCGGAAATTTCAACCGTGTGTAGGCTCCATTGGACTTTTTCTGTCGGAATTTCCGACAGCAAAAATTTGAGAGCTCAAAAAAAACCACGCATGCTCGGAATTAATTTGACGCATGCTCAGAATCATTAAACTTAATTTTTCTCGGCTTGTTGTACGTCACCGCGTTCTTGACGGTCAGAATTTTGTGTGACTGTGTGTATGCAACACAAGTTTGAGCCAACATTCCGTCAGAAAAATATCCACAGTTTTCTTTAGTGTCCCTTTAAAGATTGCAGTAGAAAAGTCCTTAAATGTATTATTATTGTTGCACAGAATGGGCCAGATCCACGTAGTGCGGCGCATCTATATGTCCGGCGTAGCGTATCTCAGATACACTACGCCCCCGTAACTTACATCGTATTTTCCGTTTCCACAAAGAATTTGCGCCGTAAGTTATGGCGGCGTAGTGTAACTGTGTCGGCGTAAGGGTGCGCAATTCAAATGGATGAGATGGGGGCGTGTTTTATGTTAATACGTCTTGGCCTCACGTAAATGACGTTTTTTTTAACGGCGCATGCGCTGTCCGTGGGGGTATCCCAGTGCGCATGCTCCAAATTAACCCGCAACAAGCCAATGCTTTAGACGTGAACGTAATTCTACGCAAAGCCCTATTCGCGAACGTTTTATGCAAACGACGTACACGACGGAAAATTCATAGCTGGCCTGACGTCCATACTTAACATTGTGTAAGCCTCATAAAGCAGGGGTAACTATATGCCGAAAAAAGCCTTACGGAAACAACGTAAAAAAATGCGCCGGCCGAACGTACGTTCATGGATCGCCGTATCTAGCTCATTTGCATACTCGACGCGGAAATCGACGGAAGCGCCACCTAGCGGCCAGCATAAATATGCACCTTAGATCCGACGGCGTACTAAGACGTACGCCAGTCGGATCTAGCCCAGCTTCAGGCGTATCTTGTTTTGTGGATACAAAACAAAGATACGCCGGAGCAACCTAGAAGTTACGCAGCGTATCAATAGATACGCCAGCGTAACTGCTTCGTGGATCTGGCCCCTTGTATATCGCACCAACGGTTTGCCAGTTCTTTACAAAATGGCCAGAGATAGTAAAGTTAAAATACAATTCAATATAGGAGGCATCCAAGAGCCCTGGCCATTGGAGCTTACAATCTAAAATAATTAGTTGCTGTGTGTGATTTTTGCTAAATATGAAAGATATAGTCAGTGCCAGCAAAAAAATAACCTTTAAAATTCTCAAAAACAATCATCAGCATTTTACTGTTAATTGCAAGCACACACTTAAATTGTTAAACTTTCTTAATATCATCACAAACTATCTACTTCCACTAAGTTGAAGTTTCTGTGATGAAATATTTATTAAATCATAAAGCTTTAATTTGTAATATGCATCCCATAAAAGAACATTCATATGTCATTCCAGACTTGATTCTGCTCAGAAGATGATCTCTTTTTTTCAACATATTTGTTTGAAGAACCGAATAAGCCTGAAGCTGATCTCTTCTGTAGTTATTATTATTTTTTTTTTGAAACGTCATCTTTTTAAAAGGGGAAAGTACAGCTTAATTCCAAAATAATTACCTAGGTCCCTAGGATGCTGGTAAAAGAATAATAAAAAATGGTCAGTAGTTTAGAGTTTGGAAATGTGGGCCCGGATTCACAAAGGACTTACGACGGCGTATCTCAACGTACGCCGGCGTAAGTCCGAATGTGCGCCGTCGTATCTTCGCGCCTGATTCATAGAATCAGATACGCATCACGGTTGCCAAGATACGAGCGGCGTAAGTCTCCTACGCCGTCGTATCTTGGGGTGCATATTTACGCTGGCCGCTAGGTGGCTCATCCGTTGATTTCCGCGTTGAATATGCAAATTACCTAGCTACGCCGATTCACAAACGTAGTTCCGTCCGGCGCATCTATATACGCCGTTTACGTAAGGCATCGGTCCGGCGTAACTTTACCCCTCATAAAGCAGGGGTAAGTCATGTTAGGTATGGACGTCGGAAACGTCGGAACAGCGTTGTATTTTACGTTGTTTGCGTAAGTCGTCCCTGAATGGGGATGGGCGTAGGTTACGTTCACGTCGACTAAACATTGAGCCTCCGTAATTTACGGAGAAAATTTTCCGTGATACTGAGCATGCGCGTGCATGCACCGTTTGTTAGGTGCGTCATTTACGTGGGGTCACGATTCATTTCCGCATTGAATATGCCCCCTACCAGCCTACTTTAAATTAGGCGGGCTTACGCCGGCCCATATACGCTACGCTGCCGTAACTTTGGGCGCAACTTCTTTCTGAATACACTACTCGCCTGACTAAGTTACGGCGGCGTAGCGCATATGAGATGCGCTACGCCCGCCTAAAGATACGCGCATCTTTCTGAATCTGGCCCGTTGTCTCTATTTTGTTGGGCACCCATTTTTTTTTTTTTTTAAAACCAACTATTTTTAATTTCTGGTCCTCTATGAAACATATGCTTGGTGATCAGCTATGACTAAGCACTAGTTTCAGTGCGAAACGCGTCAGGGTCAGGTTTTAATTTTCTGTGACTTGTAGTGCTGTCCTTCTTTCAATAAAAGGCTACAATTTGTTCAGAGCGCGGCTGTCCAGAGACAATCTTTGTTCCTGCTTGGTGATCTGTTGATATTCTATTTGCTTTGTGGATCTCTGCTCTTTGGCATTAGTGTGCCAAGTACATGTTCAAGAGAAGGGAATAATGCTAAAATGTTGCATACAATTTTTGCAAGAGAACTAAATTGAAGCTGCTGGAGAAAAACTGATATGAGTTTAGAAGAACATCTGGTAATTGTTCTGTGGGCATGATGAAAATGATTAGTTTGGTAGCATTAGGTGGAACAGATTCAAAGAAAGATAGAATAATATGCAATAGAAATATATTACTAACATTTAACATAAGATAATTTCAAATAAAGACACTATATTGACCCAAGTTACAGATTACAGATTCGATTAAAAAAGCCATTTGGTATATATACCTGATCAATAAAGATATACAGTATATTAGATCCCTAGTAAAAAGGCTGCTCAGTCTTGAACATTCACTATAATAGAAGTTCCTGCTTAGGAAATATATATATTTATGTGTAATAATCCTTTTACCCCCAAAAAACATTATTACTCTGAAATCAGTATTGTATGTTGCCTGAGTGGGAACATTTTATTTAACAATTTGTATTCAAATAATCGAAACAACTCCTTCTATTAAAGTGGTTGTAAGGCCCCTTTCACACTGGGGCGGGAGGTGCGGTTGCTATAAAGCGCCGCTATTTTTAGCGCCGCTTTACCGCTAATTTCGTGGCGCTATTCGGCCACTAGCGGTGCGGTTTTACCCCCTGCTAGCGGCTGAGAAAGGGTTAAAACAAAGGGGGAAATTGCCGACGGTATAGCCGCGGTGTCCCATTGATTTCAATGGGCAGGAGCGGTATACACATCGCTCCTTCACTGCTCTAAAGATGCGGCTAGCAGGACTTTTTTTTCCGTCCTGCCAGTGCAGCGGTCCAGTGTGAAAGTCCTCGGGCTTTCACACTGGAGAAACAGCGGCCACTGCTTCAGGCCAGTTTGCAGGCACTATTTTTAGCGCAATAGCGCCTGCAAACTGCCCCAGTGTGAAAGGGGACTAAAGGCAGAAAGTTGTTTTTTATCTTTCTATGCTTAAGGTCAGTGCTGTGTTTTGGCCTAGGCTGACAAGGCCCAGGCCTAGGTGGCACTTTGGGGTGGGCGGCCGTCCCCCCGCACAAAAAAATTCCCGCATGAAAAAAATCCAACCACCCATCCTCCCGAGTTCCAGCTCCCGTGGCCGCCTCCTGCACTTATATTGTCCCCGATGGCCGGTGTTTTGTCAAAAGTTTCATACGAGGGAAGGCGCCCCCACAATGCGGCCGGTGATTGGCTACATATTATTCCTCCGGTAGAGGCTCCGCCTACTCTCCTCCGCGTGGCCATTGCATCTTCTCCCCGGCCCAGATGTTAGTGATGATAGGGGAGAGGGAGAGAGAGGAGGACGAGGACAATGGGAACCCCCAGGTGGCGGCCAGGACAGCAAGTACAATGAATACTTATGTCATGTCAGTCTGTAGCACGGATCACTATCATTGACAGATCATATTGCAATACAGCGATCTTTGCTACAAACTCATTAAACAGTCCACAATAAGTGAAAGTTCATGAACTGCTGTGTTCCATGCTGAAATCAATGCAAACTTTGCAGTACATGAATTTTCACTGAATGTGGACTGTTTGATGAGTTTTTATTGATTTGTGCATGTGCAAAGTGCTTCATGGTGAAAGCAATGCAAACTCTTTAAACAGTACACATTAACCCTAGGTTCACACTTCTGCGATGCGACGCAATTCCAGTACCCGTTCTCGCATTGCATCTCTCCCGCAGGCAGTTCACACTGAATTCTGCGATCCGCTGCGGGTGTCATTACAATGTTAATGACACCCCCAGATCTGTTCACAGATGGCAGTGCAAACTATGAACTCGCATAGGAATTGGATCGCATAGGTGAGAACACCCATGTGGTCTGATTTCAGTGTGGGGGAAAAAGTCCCCATGCTTTTTTTTTCCTGCAAAACTAATGTGAGTTCAGCCATACAACTGTCTCACTGATAGGGCTGCACTGATATGCTACACTGATGGGCAATGATAGGCTGCACTGGTTGGCACTGATAGGCTGCACTGATGCCCACTAATGAGGTGGCACTCTAATGGCCCGTACACACGATCTGACTATTGGACGAAAACGATCGTCCGAGGAAGAATCGTACGATTTTCGGATCGTGTGTACACTACTTTCGAGAGCCGATCACGACAGTTCATCCGATATTATTCGATCGGACAAGCACAAAAATTTTTCCTCGTACGATGTCGGATCGTACGATTTTCATTTAGTCAGTATAGTTGTCGTCCGAAAATACAATACAAATACATTACAACACATGACATCACTTCCGATTTTTTTTTTCTGTCGTACGAGAATTTTCGTGACTTTAATAACCCATTTAATTTTACTTGTGACTATTAAGCGAACAAAGTCGTACGATACGTCGTACGATATTCGGATCGTGTGTACGGGCCATTAGGCCTCGTACACACGACCGAGGAACTCGTCGGAAAAGACACATCGTTTTCCTCGACAAGTTCCTTGTTAGGCTTTTCGAGGAACTCGACAAGCTTGCTTTGCGTACACACTGTCAAGACAAAATCTCCTCATTCTCAAACGCGGTGACGTACAACACATACAACGGCAGGGGAAGTTCGATTCCACTGGCACATCTCTTGGGGCTGGTTTTGCTAATCTCATGTGTTTGCGTGTTAAGTAAAAGTTTGTCAAGAGACGATTTGCACATTTCAGTCTGTTACAGCTTGAAAAATGTGCTATCTCCATTACAAATGCTACTTTTACTCCCGTCTCATACTTTATTCTGAGCAAGCACGGATTTCTTAGCATACACACGCTCGAGTTTCACGTCGAAAACCAGCCCAACGAGGAACACGACGAGGAAATTCAGACTCCCGTCGAGGAAAAAGGGAACTTGCTCTCTTTTTTGCTCGTCGAGTTCCTCGACAGTTTCCTCGATGAAAAACATACACACGACCGGTTTCCTCTGCAAAAAAGCTCTGTCACCAAGTTTCTTGATGGATTCTGCCGAGGAAACCAGTCGTGTGTACGAGGCCTAAAGCTGCACTGATAAGGCAGCACTGATATGCTGCACTGATAAGCACTTATAGGCGGCAATGGTGGCTCCTGATGAGGCTGCTCTGATGGGGCTGAACTGATATGGGCACTGATAGGCTGCAACAATGGCCCCTGAGGAGGCTGCACTGTGCCTACGGTATTATGCTATGTGCTTCTTCTGTTTTACCCTTCCTTTATACATCGGCCTTATGGTTTGACCGTTTGGGAGCTACCATCTTCAAGCACTAGACATCTCTTTTGGGTTTGGTCGTATGAAGATTTGGTCCTGTATCATCACAACCTTCATATACATTCAGCTATATTGACCCTCGGGCGTAGGCTCATTAGGGTTCAATTTATTCGGTAAGCCTCTGCACTATTGGTGGCAGGTGACTACTGATCTGGAATCATTCATCCAGTCCTACACATTCATCAAGTTTTTTCACCATTCAAAATTTTGGACTATATTTACTTTATTTGTCCTTTTTTTCTGTTTACACATCCGTCATTGGACTTATTTGATATTGATATTTTATATCACTATCCAGCGCTACTTATTGTATGTTTTGTCTGTTATCCACCTTTGTTCACTGTTTTTTGTAGCTGCTCACTTATCAGATAGCGCAGATTTATTTTGTTTTGCACATACAGTGGTAGGTATTCTGGATATAGACCACTCTCTAAGTATATATTTACCTTCTTTTATTATATCTAGTAGAGTTGTGCTAAAGATATGATCAAAGCTCTTGTTGTCATCTTGTGCTAAGACTGTAGATGCCATTAAGAAACTAGATATGTAAGCATTTAAAAACTCCAGGGCTGCAGTTCTAGCCTTGTGTACTGCCAAGTAGAGGAGGGGTCTTCTCTACTCAAAGCTAGGAAGGTCATATTCATTTTAACGTTGGTACACTTTTTTTTAGAAGAAGCATAAAAACTTGTGGCTATTCGTGTGTATTGGATCCTACAGGTATTATAGATCATTTCATGAGCCCTCCAAATGCCACATTTTAATATCTTAATGCAGAGCTTTAGTCTACTATCCTGGTCTCACATTTGATTTATCTGCAGTAGTTGTATATGACGTTTATCCTTGATCTTTTTTATAAACATCTAAAGCCGGGTACACACAGATTTTTGGAAAACAAAGCGTCAGACTTTTGTCAAAAGGGCATGTGCCTGGATTTTGTCTTGCATACTAACGGCACGCAATTGTCAGCCAACAAACACGAATGTAGTGACGTACTACGTGGAATTTCAGCCCTTGAGCGCCACCCTTTGGGGACCTTCTGCTAATGTCGTGTTTGGTAAGCATTTATTCTGAGAATGTGTGTTTTTACTTTCAACTTTTGTGTGACCGACTTGTGTACAGACGATACGAAAACCTGACATCAGACCTTTGACCGCCAAAAATTTACTAGCCTGCCATCCAACATTTGTTGGCCTGAAAGTTGGACAACAATTGTCTGAAGCAGTGAACTAATGGTCAGATTTCATGCCAACAGTCTGTCATCAAACAATCCCCTTCCAACAATCGGATTGTGTGTATGAGGCTTAAGGGTGGGTAATGGTAGGTTGTCTTTAGCAGTCCACAGAAAAGTTTTGACTTTCATTTTACACAAAAAAAAAAAAGAAATGCTGAAGTATGGCTGGCTCTTGTAGTTGAGGAAATAAAGGAACACCGGACATCAATTACATCACTGTGTGCACAAGTTTTATTCCACAGAACACCAACCTTGGCTGCCATTGTGTGCCTGCGCCTTTAAGGAGGGGTGGGCTCCCTCTGGCTCACCCTCTGCCTATCCATTATAATGCATGTGCTTCCACTGTGGAGGCTCTCAAAATGTAGTTAGGACTGCAGATAATATTGGGGTGATGTGAAGTGGCTCTGTAACTTACAAATGTATTTGCAAATATGTGCAATTAAACCCCTGTTTTTAACACATACTGTTAAATGGGATAATTCAGTTGGTTGCAGACTGGTCGGTAAGCTGAGCTGGGAATTTTCTTTCGTTTTGTTTGACATGCGTCGCCCTTCTACTGTATGTGCTCCTTGCTGTAAAGGCCAGTTATAGGTAAGGGAAGTTTGTTTGTACTGCATAGACTCTGGTATGGAAGTTCAATCACCTTAACGATTAACCTGCCTGGCGGTATTCCCGAGTCTGACTCGGGGTTAGATTTTCATGCTGCGAGCAGTAACCCAGAGTCAGACTCGGGCTCGCCTTGCTGGATCCACAGGGAGTGTTTACTTACCTTGTCCCTGGATGCCACCGCGCTGTGTGAGCGAGCGGGACCTCGCTCGATTCCCACAGCGTCCTCCTGTGCCGCCGATCTCCGTTCCCGACGCACGGGAGCGGAGAACGGCGCCAAATTCAAAAACGTAAACAAACACTATACATACAGTATACTGTAATCTTATAGATTACAGTACTGTATGTAAAAAATACACACCCCCCTTGTCCCTAGTGATTGTCCCTTATAATCACTTGCAGAATTGTGCGATAGCGATTTGTGGGGAAATTCATCATAAAAAAAAAAAAAAAATGACAGCGACAATTCTGCAACTGAGCAAATTTCAGTGATTTTGATTTGATTACATTATTGAATAATTTTTATTATAATTATATTATTATTTGTTATAATTATTTATAATTATTTATTATATTATAATTTATAATTTTGTTTTTAAAAAAATGTCATACCCGGGATGCCTATTAGAATCTTGTTTGGTCAGATTTAAGTGAGTTATTTCTAAAAATCACAGGCCTACAATATAAAACGCCAAATTTCCTTGCAAATAATGGTACCGCTTTCAGCACCTTTTTTCTGAAAGAATCATACCGCCAGGGAGGTTAAGGCAAAATAACAATCACTTTGAATAAACAGACCAGTCATGTTCAAGGGAAACTGGTATAAATACAGATTCCTGTATATACCCCTATATTACCACCCATTTTGGTTTTTATCTGGGTTTTTATTTTTTACTATATTTTTTACTATATAAAGGAACAATTCTATGTCTTGAGGCTCTACTATTCCAGAACAGTACAAACACCCCCAGAATTATGTAATTTAGTTTAGGACATGCAGTTTGTACAGTCAGATTGTAGGAGTCATAACTATGTAATGCCAAAAAACAGCTTGCAGTTTTTAGTGGTCAGGAGCCAGTGTGCCCTTATGGGGTGGTTTGTGGTGAGTGCCCCTTTAATGTTGGTGAGTATCCCATAACTTTAATGTTGGTGGTCAATGGTGTGTGCCCCATAAATGTTGGTGAGTATCCCATAACTGTTGTCAATGTGCCCTATTTAAGGTCAAAATGCCACCCCCCCGGTCTGTGTACCCTTCTGCTTCTGAATGTTAAGCCTCGTACACACGACCGGTTTTCCAGTCGGGAAAACTGCCATGAGAGCTTTTGGCCGGGAAAACCGGCCATGTGTATGCTCCATCGCAGTTTTCCCGACAGGAAAACTGCAGAAAAAAAAGAGAACCCAGCAGTTTTCCTATGGGAAACACTGCGATAGAGCATACACATGGCCGGGATTCCCGACCAAAGCTCTCATGACAGTTTTCCTGTCGGGAAACCCGGTTGTGTGTAGGGGGAAAAAGTTACCGAGCAGGTTCTCGGTTTTCCCCTCGGGTTTCCAGGTGGACTTTTTACCGCTGGGAAACACGGTCGCGTGTACGAGGCCTAACACATAGTTACGCAGTTAGTCTGGTTGAAAAAATACACAAGTCAATCTAGTTCAATGCGATCTATTTGTTGTTAGCAAGCTCAAATTTTGTTTGTGGCCAGTGGGAGCAGTGTTACTTACGGAGAAGTGATTGGCAGCAATGGACGAAAGGTAGGACTGTGTTGAGAAATTTTTGTTTACACTTGTGATTTCTGTGTTTGGTTCACAACATTCACAGGGCACAGAGCCTGGATCTGTGCATTTTGCCTGTGATCTGTTCTGTCTAATGATAGCTAATTTACAGGTATTTAAAGGGTGCACTGGTGGCTGCTTGTGCAGATTTGTACAGCTCTCCAGAAAACTGTGTCCACCTGCTTATTATTTTTTACAGTGACAACTTAATATTTTTTTTCCCATTCATACTTACCTAGATGGATGCAGCATCAGTCCGATGCTGCATCTGTCCCCCGGCGCCTCTGCACTGAGAACTGAACGATCGAACATCACAGATTGCTCGGTTCTCACAGCTCCCTGAGCAGAGAGCTGATGCCTGTCAATCAGCAGATCTCCGCTCTGCCACCCCATGCTCACTGGAGCTTTGAGCTGTGGAGGGGCGGGGAGCATCCGCCTCAGGCTCTCAGCGGCTTGCTGAGAGGCTGAGACGGGTTTCAGTTCAGGCACCTGACAGATCCAGACTTTATTGTCGTGATGACATGGTGCCTGGACTTATTCCTGTGATGTCAGCAGAGAGCGGATTTCAGCCCCCTCTCTGCTGAAAACGGGTCACAGGAGTGCAAAACAAATTGCACTCCTGACACCTGTAGGAGAAGCCCAGCCAAACAAGCTCAGGCTGGACTTCTCCTTTAAGGTGGTTAAGTAAACCAACCCATTGAGTATCACTTACTACTTACTGTAAGCACCATTTGTATTCATACAGTCCCTGTACTTTTGGTACATATTTCCAACTTGTTTGGCCAAATCAGAATCTACCTTCAGCCAACATATCCCAGCACCTAAACATTACCACAAAAACACAAGACCCTCAGAGGACTGAAGAAGAACACATAAAGTGTCTTCTTTGTGGCTAGAGTGTAAAAGAAAAAACTCAAAATGATTTTTAACAAATGTTGCATCCCTGTGAGGAATACCAAGACCTGTACATAGGGGAGACAAAGCAGCCCCTCAGAAATTGGATGTCCTAAGATGAGGGCAAACTCTGCAGGTCTGGACACAGCAGTCTTCCTACATCTACAAAGTGACAGTCATTTCAATATAGAAAGGTGAACATTGGTTTTAATAAGTCAAACTCATGATAATAACATGTTATGAAAAACACAACCCAGTCTCATGGAGAATGCTGTGTAAACCCCAAACCAATAATGTTGATAATATAATGAATTAAAAAAATGTGGAATAATGCCAGCCTTTTCAGCCAGAGTTCTGTAGAAACCAAAGATTCCAGTACAGGTTGCTAGATATTCATTGGTCAGTGGTAAGGGGTGGAAAAATCTCCAGGAAAATGTTGACTGCATAATTTCACCATTATCATCATTTGGTAAGGCCAATTTTCTGAGATAAAAGGAGTCTCTCTTGCCTCATACACACACCATTACTCTTTTTAGATGTGTGTAAGTGAGCCATTTTACCTACTGAACACCATTGTAAGGAAGTTCTTCTCAATTACCACCAGTGTAAGTGGTATTCTTCTTGCTGACTCCCAATATCAAGCCTCGTACACATGCTCGGTTTTCTCGGCAAGAACCAGCAAGAAAACTGCTGGCAGAGCTTTCTTTCCGAGTAAACCGAGCGTGTGTACAAGGCTTTTAGGTTTCTCGTCTGGAAATCTGGCCAGAATCTTGACGGAAAAAATAGAGATCCTGCTCTCTATTTTTTTGTCGAGATTCTTGTTGGCCTGTTTCCCGACGAGAAACCCGAGAGTGTGTATACGTACCTGTCACCGTGGAAACCCGCGCATGCTCGAAATGACTTTGATGCATTCGCGGTAGCTTCCACGGCATAGGTAGGGTGAAGCAAGATGGCGGCGACGGCATCGAATGTGACGAGTACATTCTCGTCGTACGTGATGACGTCACCGCGTTCTTGCCTTTCAAGAGAACCGCGGTTCTTTTGAAAGGTCTGTGTGTACACTCGGGCTAAGTTTTTTCCCTGACGAGATTCTTAACCATGTGTATGAGGCCTAATGTACACACGACCGAGTTTCTCTGCAAAAACCTGCAGTTTCCTGCTGGGAGATATTTTTTGCCGAGGAAACGGGTCGTGTGTACATTTTGGTCTAGGAAACTGTCGAGAAACTCGATGAGCCAAAAAGAGAGCAAGTTCTCTATTTCCTCGACGGGAATGGAGAAACTTGCCTTGTCGAGTTCCTCGACAGCCTAACATGGAACTCGACGAGGAAAACGATGTGTTTCGCCCGTCGAGTTCCTCGGTCATGTGTACGAGGCTTAAGAGAGTACTCTTTCCACCGACCATAACATTGGAGAGTAGCAACACAGTGTCCACCAAGGTAAGGAGAATGGTGGGGGTGAGGAAGGTTGGATCTCTTGGTATTGATGGAGTACTGGGTTGGTTGTTTCTAGGTGACTTATTTAAGAGGAAGCTCACTAGTGTACAGGAGCCTTATTTAAGTTCTTGTAATAAACATTGTAAAAGGTTTTGTCTAGATCAATTTTATTAATTGTTGCATTTGACAAAAAAGACCAACATGTTTTAGGGGTTCCACAGGCACCAAAATAGGCATTAGAAGCAGACATATCTCAGAACTGTTAAAGCATTTCCTCCAAATACATCATCCTGCATTTGTCCAGACCTCAACATTATATTGCATTCACTAGCCTTGCTAAAAGGTGCCCCTTGAAGCCCATAAAACATGCTTGTTCATTTTACCAAAGACAAAAAACTGATCTGGACAATTATTTTTGGTGTGGCACACTCTTCCTTTTCTTTTTATCCCCAAAGAAAGGGACATTCTTTCCACTGACCACCAATTGAGAATTATTTTCAATGATCATCAGTACACAGTGGTTCTTTTCCCAATGACCAGCAATGTACAGGGGTCCTTTTACCATTGGCAATGGTAAGGAGCCATTTTCCACTGACCACCAATGTAAGGAAACACTACCCCGACCACCAATTTAAGGGGGCACTTCTCCACAGACCACCACTTTAAAGAGGCGATTCTCTACTGATCTTCAATGTAAGATGGGCAATTTCCACCAATGTACGGGAGCATTACACTGATCACCATTGTTAGAGGGCATTTCTCCACTGACCACCAATGCAAGGGAGCCATTATCTACTAACAACTAAGGAAGCACTCCACTAATCACAAATGTAAAGGGATACTTCTCTAGTGGCTATCAATGTAAAAGAGTAATTCTCCACTAACCATCACTATAAGAAGACCATTATTCAATGACCACCAGTGTAAGGGGTCGCTACACTAACCTCCCATGGGAGGGAGCACTACACTTACCACCAAGGTAAGGAGTGATTCTTCACTAACCACCAATGTAAGGGGGTAATTCTCACTGGCCACCAATGTAAAGGAGGCAATTTTCCACTGACCACCAATGTAAGGGGGCACTATATTGACCACCAGTATCACGAATCTCAAATGTAAAGAAGATACTACCATTTTCACTGTCTATGTTTTATTCTGTTAATCCTTGTTAGTCATTTCATAAAGTTTATCTGAAAATTAGTGTGTCATATAGAGCAAAGAGGTGTTAAAATAATTTACTGTGGGTGTTAAATACCTTAATGCCACGTACACACGATCGGTTCATCCGATGAAAACGGTCTGATGGATTTTTTCATCAGATATCCGATGAAGCTGACTTTCATCAGTCTTGCCTACACACCATCAGTTAAAAAAACGATCGTGTCAGAACGCGGTGACGTAAAACACAACGACGTGCTGAGAAAAATGAAGTTCAATGCATCCGAGCATGCGTCGACTTGATTCTGAGCATGCATTGATTTTTAACTGATGGATTTCCCCACAGACGATCGTTTTTTCTATCGTTTTTTTAACCATCAGATGGATAAAAAAACGATGGGGCCCACACACGATCGGTTCGTCTGATGAAAACGGTCCATCAGAGTGTTTTCATCAGACGAACCGATCGTGTATACGCGGCATAACAGTTTTAGTGTTGGCATCATTATTAAAATGTATTCTCAAAATCTTCTATCCCATGTCCTCTTACACCATTACTAGACAACCTTTCTCTCCCTATTGGTCTTATCTTACACACTATTCTAAGCTGGGATAAATCCTTTTGGCCGCAAATTAGTCACATGATTTAAAAATATTTATTAATTTCATTCTCAAACTTTCAAACTACACATGGCCAGACGAGAGGCCTTTGGTTTTTCTACCTGCAGCTACAGAGTTTCTACTGCTCACTGGTACCGAAAACTACCATCCATCTGCCGCTTACAGAATTTGAGCAGTTGTGCAAAACTTTGAGAATCAACCCACACTATATCTAAGGTCTATAAAATATTATCTAGTTTAGATTCACCAGGTTTAAACACACGATCATGAAAAAAAAAATGCTCTAGCAAAGCGCGGTGACGTACAACACGTACGGCGGCACTATAAAGGGGAAGTTCCATGCAGATGATGCCACCCTTGGGGCTGCTTTAGCTGATTCCGAGTTAGTAAAAGACGATTCACGCTTTTCTGTCTGTTACAGTGTGATGAATGTGCTTACTCCATTACGAACATTAGTTTTACCAGAACGAGTGCTCCCGTCTCATAACTTGCTTCTGAGCATGCACGGATTTTTCACGTCGTTAAAGCCCACACACGATCATTTTTTACAACCCGAAAAACAACAACGTTAAAAACATTGTTAAAAAATAGAGCATGTTCGAAAAAAAAAAATTGGCCATTTTTTAGAACTTGAAAAATGCTCTGAAGCCCACACACGATCATTTTTAATGACATAAAAAAAAAAAAAACGTCATTCTTTAGAACCCGAAAAATTATCGTGTGTACACGGCATCAGGGGTAGTTCTGAAATTAAGCTAACATGATTTTTTTATGTTCCTTGCATGTCCCCCTCGGATCTACAGCGACTGCACTTCCAGGTGCACTTTCAGTGCAATTTCAAGTGCCATTTCAGTGCAATTTCAAGTGCACTTTGCACTTGTAGTTTGAACTTGTAGCGCAAAGTGGATTTGGTTTTCGTAAATAACCCCCCTAGTGATGAAGAACTATGGACCATTTTTTATTTATATGAAGCTAAACGGATTGTATTGGCTGTTTTCCTTTCTTTCTTTTTTTTTTGCTGTTTGTTTTAGGTGTTTTGTCGTTGTTTGTAAAACTATATGAAATTATTAAACAAATATATGATAATAATATTTCAAATGCAAGCTGTTCTTTCCAAGTACTTAGCAGTGGAAAATCACAGATTTCTGGCCCCTTTTAATTAAAATTTGCATGTCCTCTGCTGAAAACTGCATAGAAGCTGTATTTTACTTCTTTGTGTCTGAACACTAGACAATCATTCAAAATCGGATTGGATTTCTGTATTCCATTAGTTAACGTACAAAAAGCCTGAATAACATTTCTTTGATTACGAAATGGCTACAATTCCAAGTATTTATGTGAGTGTGTCATATTCCTTTTAAGCTATTTGCCAAGAAAACATTATTTCTAGTCACATAAAAAAGGAATCCTTGGAGCCCAATTCTTCCTCACGATAACTACCAGTGAATATATGCAGCTGTTTACAGATAATGTAACATTTAAAGACATTGCTACATATACGAATGTCAATGTTTTAGCCAGATAATAACAATCTTTTCTGGTCATTTAAAAACGTAATGGATTTCCTGCCCTGTTGTTAACAACAAAGAGTCAAGGTAGTCCATAGCACTTCATTAGAGACCTGCTTTTTGCAATTTAGCACAGTTAAAGTGGAGGTTCACCCAAAAAGTTAATTTTTAACATTAGATTGAGGCTCGTTTTGTCAAGGGGAATCGGGTGTTTTTTTTTAAATCGAAGCAGAACTTACCGTTTTAGAGAGAGATCTTCTCCGCCGCTTCTGGGTATGGGCTGCGGGACTGGGCGTTCCTATTTGATTGACAGGCTTCCGAAAGGCTTCCGATGGTCGCATACATCGCATCACGATTTTCCGAAAGTAGCCAAACGTCGGTGCGCAGGCGCCGTATAGAGCCGCACCGACGTTCGGCTTCTTTCGGCTACTCGTGACGCGATGTATGCGACCGTCGGAAGCCTGTCGGAAGCCTGTCAATCAAATAGGAATGCCCAGTCCCGAAGACCATACCCGGAAGTGGCGGAGAAGATCTATCTCTAAAACGGTAAGTACTGCTTTGATTTAAAAATGATTGATTGATTTTAAAAAAAAAACACCCCTTGACAAAATGAGCATCAATCTAATGTTAAAAAAAACATTTCGGGTGAACTCCCGCTTTAATGGTTGCCCTGGGTTACGCTTCAGCAGTGTTTGCACTGAGCTACGAAATAAAATTGTATATGATGATATTAGATGCATGGTTTAATGCAGGTGATATATTACTTGTCTAATTTATCTGTATATTGCAGACTAGTGTACCCTTTGCAATAATGATTATTTAATATAAATTCATGTTGAAAGGGAGAATAAATCTTTGTTATTTCTCCTAGACTAGATCAGTTTAGATTGCACTTAATTTGTATACAGTGGAAATAATTGCTGTGTTCTACTATTCCTAAATGAAGATAGGGTGTTACAAGTAATGGGTCTACTGAATGTACTTTTGTCAGTTGGGCAGTTTATGCATTGTTGGTAATAAACTGATAGGAAATCCATCTCTAATAAGTTTAGCTGTGAATATTTCTAAAAGTAAATAAAAACGCACACCCAACATCTATTGCACTGGTTATAGTCACTGCAGAACTCTGTTATTTATCATGTCACAGTTTACTGCCATCGGTTCCTATTAAAGAATAAGTATAAATAAAAGTAATGAATCAAGACTTTTAGCTCAAATCCCATGTTTGAAAAATCTGACGCATTGCAAGGCAGAGAGGTGAACAAAAAATAACCTGTAAACTGAATTAATTGCTTATTTTGGGCTGCTATGTTTGTACAGTCCCTAATCCATTATGCTTCATTCAGGCTCCATGCACACTGGAATAAAAAATGTTGCTTCTACAGGAGTTTTGTGTTCTGCCTGTAGAAGCAACTCAATGTTATCCTATGTGTTCATGCACATTAGGACGTTTACAGGCATATTTTTTAGAACAACGTTTAGAGGCAGGAAAAAAAAACCTTCTCCTTCGCGTTTCTGATTGGAGCTCACTGGCAGAAAAAACGTAAAACTCTCCTAAACTCATCTGAACAAAAAATGCTCTATATGAACGTTTTTTACGCCAAAAAGAACAGACGTTTTTTTAAGCCCAGTGTGCATGGAGCCTGAAGGTGTAACCATGCTGCTTGCTCTCATAAACTGTAGACAGACAGCGTTCAGAAGACCACTCTTGATAAATGCAATGCAAAAATGGCATCTAGCTGGAGCTCATTATCCTATATAGAGGTTTATTTCCATAAATAATTATATGCAGTTGTACTTACATCCGCAAGGTGCAAAATTTAACATTTGTCATTATACAGTCTTTATATGGCTAATTAGGCTTGCTTTAAGATCTCAAATGTCAAGGAAAGTTGATATTATTTTTTTAAAGCAGAATATTAAAATGATATAGAATATTTATGAATGTTAATCAGTAACTAAAATTAAGAGTTTTCCCTAAAACCTTTCTTTACTACATAAGATATAACGGATTATGCTAGCCTGCCATAAAAGGTTTAGTTTATAGCATATGTTGTGACATTCAAGAGTGCCTTCATTAAATGTGTGTTGTTATCTATAGGATTGATATACGATTATGGTATATTGCCATGCTGACTCATCAAGTGGTGAGTAAGTGTAGACATTGATTAATGATCTCTTTATGACAGAAGCGCATACTATTATATTGTCCATGATATTATCAGTTAATGATGACTATATGCCACAATACTGCAGAGATTATTCTACAGCCCATTAATTTAATGACAATTAAATGTAATATATTGCAAACAGTGAGACTGTTCTAGAACAATGGTGAAATGTTCCTTTAAATTGTTTGTGTCAGTCATGAAGCATTGTTTAACTTAATGTTTAAGTCTAATAAGTCCATTTATCTTAAATGTCTAAATTCAATTAACTAATTGGTAGTTCATTGAATTCTGCATAATTCATTGGATATATAGAGATTTTTAATGTATAAATAACAATTTTAGTGACAATTTTTACACAGTACAGGATTCATAACAGGATTCATAACACAAAAAGCTATCGAATGTCTCAATTCCATGTTATATATATATTTACAGTCCTGGCTATATCTACAGTCCTGGCTATACAG